>NC_050572.1:36502533-36657533 GCF_013265735.2 Oncorhynchus mykiss | reverse complement strand
AATCTGTGTTTCTGTTGACTCCAACATTACGTGGAAATGTAGCTTGGAACTGAGCGCTGTCTCAGCATATGGAATAGTGTGCGATTTCTGTAACGTTAAAAATAAATCTAACACAGCGGTTGCATAAAGAAGCAGTGTATCTTTCTAACTATATGTAGAACATGTATATTTAGTCAAAGTTTATGATGTCTATTTACGTTATCTTGCCGCGCTACATAGATTTCCTGCGGGCATTTTTGAGTAATTTCTGAAGGTGAACTCACTGTAAATGGACATTTATGGATATAAATGGCATATTATTGAAAAAAAAAAATATGTACTGTGTAATATGTCATATTACTGTCATCTGATGAAGATTTTCAAAAGGTTAGTGAGCGATTTATTTTTTAATCCTGCGTTTGTTGATTGCATGTTTTGGCTATTGAAATGAGCTGTGTCTGGTGGTGGTTTTACATATATATGTGCTATGTTTTCGCCGTAAAACATTTTAGAAATCTGACTTGCTGGCTAGATGTACAAGATGTTTATCTTTCATTTGAGCTATTGGACTTGTTAATGTGTGGAGGTTAAATATTTTTAAGAATGTTTTTGCGTTCCATGCGCCACCGTTTCAGCTGAACGTGGGAGGGTTGATTCCCAATTGGGAACCAGTATCGTAGACAGGTTAAAAGTTAATTTGTGTAACTTCTTTCCTTCTTAATGCTTTTGAGACAATTAGTTTTGTTGTGACAAGGTAGGGGGGATACAGAAGGTAGCCCTATTTGGTAAAAGACCAAGTCCATATTATGGCAAGAACATCTCAAATAAGCAAAGAGAAATGACAGTCCATCATTACGTTTAAGACATGAAGGTTAGTCAACATGGAACATTTCAAGAACTTTGAAAGTTTCTTCATGTGCAGAGGATAACTTCATTAGAGTTACCAGCCTCCTCAACGGAGGAGACTGTGTGAATCAGGCCTTCATGGTCGAATTGCTGCAAAGAAACCACAACTAAAGGACACCAATGAGAAGAAGAGACTTGCTTGGGCCAAGAAACATGAGCAATGGATGTTAGACCGGTGGAAATTTGTCCTTTGGTCTGGAGACCAAATTTGAGATTTTTGGTTCCAACCGCCGTGTCTTTGTGAGAGACGCGGTGTGGGTGAACGGATGATCTCCGCATGTGTATTTCCCACCGTAAAGCATTGAGGAGGAGGTGTGATGGTGTGGGGGTGCTTTGCTGGTGACACTGTCTGTGATTTATTTAGAATTCAAGGCACACTTAACCAGAGAAACAGATGTCTCACAAGTCCTCAACTGGCATCTTTATTAAATAGTACCTGCAAAACAACAGTCTCAACATCAACAGTGAAGAGGCAAATCCGGGATGCTGACCTTCTATTCTAGGCAGAGTTCCTCTGTCCAGTGTCTGTGTTCATTTACCCATCTTAATGTTTTCTTTTTATTGGCCAGTCTGAGATATGGCTTTTTCTTTGCAACTCTGCCTAGAAGGCCAGCATCCCGGAGTCGCCTCTTCACTGTTGATGTTGAGAAGTTTTGCGGGTACTATTAAATGAAGCTGACAGTTGAGAACTTGTGAGGTGTCTGTTTCTCAAACTAGACACTCCAATGTACTTGTCTTCTTGCTCAGTTGTGCACCAGGGCCTCCCACTCCTCTTTCTATTCTGGTTAGAGCCAGTTTGCGCTGTTCTGTGAAGGGAGTAGTACTCAGTGTTGTACGAGATCTTCGGTTTCTTGGCAATTTCTCGCATGAAATAGCCTTCATTTTTCAGAACAAGAATAGACTGACGAGTTTCAGAAGAAAGTTCTTTGTTTCTGGCCATTTTGAGCCAGTAATCGAACCCACAAATGCTGATGCTCCAGGTACTCAACTAGTCTAAAGAAGGCCAGTTTTATTGCTTCTTTAATCAGCACAACAGTTTGCAGCTGTGCTAACATAATTTCAAAATGGTTTTCTAATGATCAATTAGCCTTTTCAAGTGATAAACTTGGATTAGTTAACACAACGTGCCACCGGAACACAGGAGTGACGGTTGCTGATAATGGGCCTCTGTACGTCTGTAGATATTCCATTAAAAATCAGCCGTTTCCAGCTGCAATAGTCATTTACAACATTAACAATGTCTACACTGTATTTCTGATCAATTTGATGTTATTTTAATGGATTAATTGCTTTATCTCAACAGACCAGAGTTTAAATAGACAATCAAGTGTTTTATTTTTCATTCATTTACCTTTCAAAATCCCTTCAGTCTTTTGGAATGCACCAAAGCAAGCCTGTTAAATGTATACTGTTAAATGTATATTACCAATCATAGTTAAAATGTAAAAAATTGTTTTTACAAATTTTATGCCAACTTGCATATGAATGCCTGCCGAACTGCTCATTTGATGAATACATCATTTAAAACGGTCGGACCCTAAAAATATGACTCAATAAATCATTTACGGGGTAACTATCGGGCCTGTTCGCAAGGCATATGGCAGCTCCACAGGACTTAAAAACCTCTGAAATTGCTTTGGCAAGCCGCTCAAGGGAAGGAGCAATAGAAAGGGGGAATAAGTCATTACGGGACGCTCTGCTATACTCCGTCTGAAAACACTTTGGAGCAGCCTTTTTTTCTCTCCACACTGCCTATATGGAATAAGTGTTGATCTCAGTCATTATTGACTCGCCCAGCCATCTCATAACCTAGCTATTGACTGAGCTATTTGGTGCAGCAAATTATACTGCTCCCACAGAACAGCTTTATATTCTAGCACTAGCCATGTGAGTACAACTACTTGGGAAAAGACTAGAGTTACAGAATAGGGTTTTTGATTAAATGAAGAAGTGCTAGTTGTAGCAGTTGGACAGAGGCAATATGGGAATAATAGACCTATCTAGGGACAACCTTGTTAAATTGAATGTCAAGATGCTTCGAGTTATACTTCGTGTGAAATTGCATGTGGAATGTGATTGTTATGATTCTATATATTTGCATACGGTATACGAGTGCAATATTGCAATGTGCTTATGAATGCATACTTTATGTTTATCACAATTATCACCATCATCATATAATACAGTATGAATGCCGAGATATCCCTTTCTTATACAGTTCTCCTGTGAAACGTTCTCACGTTCTCCCCTCTCTGACTGGACGTTGAGTCAGATCGTTTGTTCAGTGTTCCTGGATAGCTGGGAAGTGTGAGGTGTTCCAAGCGAGTGCCTGAAACCTTCTGTTCGACCACCCGTGTAAAAACACCTCGTACACAGAGTCACGGTGCTGACTTCATTGTGTCTACGCAGCAGCGGAGAGGGGAGGGGAGGTATAGGGAAAGGGGAGAGAGCGAGAGAGCGATGTAAAGAGGTGAGACTAAACCATGCTGCTGCACTAGTGTTTTCTCTCTCAGTGGGTGCCCAACAAACACCAGGGCCGGGATGAGAGGGGCCTAGAATCACACAGACCAGTCTTGGCTCGAACCCTGCACAATCTCCCTTCCAAACAATGCAACCAAGTGTTAAATGTACGCATGCCAGCCCCAGCCAGTTTAACACAACATCACATGACAATACGTGGAGCCTCGATGGAGAAAAAGACATCACAGAATGCATTATTCATTGAATTTATTGTATAATTCCATAGATATGCATTACATAGTTACATATACTGTATAGCCTGTCATTGATTACAAATGTTTCCCTCAGTTCCAATAAATATTGAATCTATAGTATTAAAAATGAATATTTTTCTCCCCCTTTTTTTCTCTCCCCAATTTCATGGTATCCAATTGGTAGTAGTTACAGTCTTGTCTCATCGCTGCAACTCCCGTACGGACTCGGGAGAGGCGAAGGTCGAGATCCACACAACACAGCCAAGCCGCACTGCTTATTGACACCAAAGGAATAGGGAAGTGATGGAGAGAGGAGGAGAAAGAAGAGGAGGAAGAGGGGAGTGATGGAGAGAGGAGCAGAAGGAGGAGGAAGAGGGGAGTGGTGGAGAAAGGAGGAGGAGGGGAGTGATGGAGAGAGGAGGAGGAGTGATGGAGAGAGGAGGAGGAGTGATGGAGAGAGGAGGAGGAGTGATGGAGAGAGGAGGAGGAGTGATGGAGAGAGGAGGAGGAGTGATGGAGAAGGAGGAGGAGGAGGAGTGATGGAGAGAGGAGGAGGAGTGATGGAGAGAGGAGGGCGGGAGTGATGGAGAGAGGAGGAGGAGTGATGGAGAGAGGAGGAGGAGTGATGGAGAGAGGAGGAGGAGTGATGGAGAGAGGAGGAGGAGTGATGGAGAGAGGAGGAGGAGGAGTGATGGAGAGAGGAGGAGGAAGAGGGTAGTGATGGAAAAAGTAGGAGGAGGAGTGATGGAGAGAGGAGGAGGAAGAGGGGAGTGATGGAGAGAGGAGCAGAAGGAGGAGGAAGAGGGGAGTGGTGGAGAAAGGAGGAGGAGGGGAGTGATGGAGAGAGGAGGAGGAGTGATGGAGAGAGGAGGATGGGAGTGATGGAGAGAGGAGAAGGGGAGTGATGGAGAGAGGAGGACGAGGGGAGTGATGGAGAGAGGAGGAGGAGGAGGAGGGGAGTGATGAAGAGAGGAGGAGGAGGGGAGTGATGGAGAGAGGAGGACGAGGGGAGTGATGGAGAGGAGGAGGAGGGGAGTGATGAAGAGAGGAGGAGGAGGAGGGGAGTGATGGAGAGAGGAGGAGGGGAGTGATGGAGAGAGGAGTAGGGGAGTGATGGAGGAGGAGGGCGGGAGTGATGGAGAGGAGGAGGAGGGGAGTGATGGAGAGAGGAGGAGGGGAGTGATGGAGAGAGGAGGAGGGGAGTGATGGAGGAGGAGGGCGGGAGTGATGGAGAGGAGGAGGAGGGGAGTGATGGAGAGAGGAGGAGGGGAGTGATGGAGAGAGGAGGAGGGGAGTGATGGAGGAGGAGGGCGGGAGTGATGGAGAGGAGGAGGAGGGGAGTGATGGAGAGAGGAGGAGGGGAGTGATGGAGGAGGAGGGCGGGAGTGATGGAGAGGAGGAGGAGGGGAGTGATGGAGAGAGGAGGAGGGGAGTGATGGAGGAGGAGGGCGGGAGTGATGGAGAGGAGGAGGAGGGGAGTGATGGAGAGAGGAGGAGGGGAGTGATGGAGAGAGGAGGAGGGGAGTGAAGGTGAGAGGAGGAGGGGAGTGATGGAGAGAGGAGGAGGGGAGTGATGGAGAGGCGGAGGAGGGGAGTGATGGAGAGAGGAGGAGGGGAGTGAAGGAGAGAGGAGGAGGGGAGTGATGGAGAGGCCGAGGAGGGGAGTGATGGAGAGAGGAGGAGGGGAGTGAAGGAGAGAGGAGGAGGGGAGTGATGGAGAGAGGAGGAGGGGAGTGATGGAGAGAGGAGGAGGGGAGTGATGGAGAGAGGAGGAGGGGAGTAAAGGAGAGGAGGAGGAGGGGAGTGATGGAGAGAGGAGGAGGGGAGTGATGGAGGAGGAGGGCGGGAGTGATGGAGAGGAGGAGGAGGGGAGTGATGTAGAGGAGGAGGGCGGGAGTGTTGGAGAGGAGGAGGAGGGGAGTGATGGAGAGAGGAGGAGGGGAGTGAAGGAGAGAGGAGGTTTTTCTGTACAATAGCCCATGGACCCACTTTGTTAAGATAACAGAGTGCCACTGCCGCAGCGCTATCACCTGGGGCAACAGCCAATCGGCAGCACTTTTCCAGAATCCTATAGGGGTTCCATCTCTCTTTTCTGACCCCCCCCCCCCCCCCCCCCCCCCCCGCCCCCCCTGTAGGTAATGAGATGGGTCCTGCATGCCTAGTTAAGTGTGCACATTATCCATAACCTGATCATGGAGAGATGGAGATAGAGAGAGGGAAAGAAGGGTGGAGAGAGAGAGAGAGTGAGACGGAGTGAGATAGAGCAGGGTGGGAAGAGGAGAGAAAGCATTTCGGAGAGACGTGGGGCCTTTTTGAAGAGGACACGGGCGCTGCACAATCATGGCATACTTCAAACAGCCTTCATTAAAACATTGCCTGGAGACCAGAAACCCCCGCTCCTTCTCTCCACTTTTCTCTCCCTCTTTTCTTCTCTCTCCCTCTTTCTCTCCTCTCCTCAGCTGCAGTGACAGCAGGTAAAGAGGGAGTGAAGGAGGGAGGGACAAAGAGGAGAGAGAGAGAGGGAGATAAGAGAGAGATCAGCGAGGCAACAAAACGGGGTCTTTGGAGTGGATAATGTATTTTCTTAGGGACTGTTTTCTCTTGTGGTTGCTCATGTATGCCCAGGAATCCTTTCTGATCCTATTTTGTTCTTCTCTATGGTGAGGTTACAGAGAGAACAATATGTGTGCATGTGCTTGAGTGAAGAATTCAAATGGGACCAATGCCAATGGCTAAGGATTGTCGGAGCCTACTGTAGCTTGTCTGGTCCAAGTGTAAAAAAAACATTAAGAACTCCTGCTCTTTCCATGACATAGGCCGACCAGGTGAATCCAGGTGAAAGCTATGATCTCTTATTGATGTCACTAGCTACATTAGTGTGGATGAAGGGGAGGAGAACCGGTGAAAGAATGATTTTTAAGCCTGGAGACAATTGAGACATGGATTGTGTATGTGGGCCATTCAGAGGGTGAATTGGCGAGACAAAAGGCGAATGCATGTGCATTTGAAGGGGGTATGGTAGTAGGTGCCAGAGAGAATAAGGGTTAGCTTCAGGATAATGTTATGACCATGAGGACAAGAGGACAGTAAAGTATCTCCCACAAACAGTACAATATTAATAACTCCTTAATCCACAGTACTCGTAGTATAAAAACCTTTCCTACCATCATCGGGTTCAACATTTTATCTGACGAATATCTCATGAATATAGCATTATAACTTGAATGCCTGTTCTACTATTCCTGACAGCAGTCTTCAGATGTATATCGCCACGGGTTAGATGAGTTGAAATTATAATCGGCATGAAAAACGTTGTTTCATTTTCCATTATTTGTTAGCAGGCATTTTGCTGCTCATCACGACGGAGGTGTACTCCTGAGAGTTGGTGGAAGATCAGTGACTCGGTCCATTGGTAATTCATCAGAGTACAGCAGACTTGATTAGACGTTTGGACGTCGACATGGGCCAAAGGGAGGTAATGAAAGCAGGAGTAGCTCGTCACTTAGCGGCACACGGATATTTGTCACCACTCGATGATGCGGCCGAATTGTCGAACGCGATGAAAACAGCTTGGTGACAGAAGTCAGTTAAAAAGTGTCACGACAGCTTCATTCGTCTCATATATTGACGTGTGGAAGAGAAAACGAATGACACTTCGAATCACCTTTTATCCTTCTTTTTACATGATTAATAAGGCAGAAGAATATTGAAAATGTTTTAAAAGTTTGTTTAAAAAAAAAAATCCAATGTTAATGTCTCTGGGCAGTAGATAACGTGTCCTTTGCGAGAATGAAGATGCATTTTCCGATGTCTTAGGAGAGACATTTCTTGTTGCTAAGGTAATGAGATCTCCAGGGGTCCGGAGCTCACAAAAACTGTTTGTGATGAATAGATAATTATACATGGGGAGAAACAAAGCAAAGATAGGATCAGCATGTTACACGTATCCCGCTCATTGCATTGCCTCTGTGAGGGGGGTCGACACTATAAAGTGTATCTGATGCAGCTTTGATTCTCCTTCCCCTTCGTCTCTATCCGCAGCACAAAACGTACAATATGTAACAAATTTGCAAAACGTATGATATGTTACGACTTCCAATTTGTTGTGGCTGTCATTAGCCAGCTAATGCTAATGTTAGCTCACTCTAGGGGTTAGGGTTTAAGGTCAGGATTAAGGTTAGGAGTTAGGTTAAATCACTCATTCCACGGAGGGCCGAGTGTCTACGGGTTTTCGCTCAACCCTTGTACTTAATTGATGAACTAAGGTCACTAATTAGTAAGGAACTCCCCTCACCTGGTTGTCAAGGTCTTAATTGAAAGGAAAAAACAGTTAAGGTTAGGGGAAGGGTTAGCTAACATGCTAAGTAGTTGCAAAGTAATTCAAATGTAGTAGCTATGTTGTTGCAAAGGTGTTAACCTTTCACTTGTGAGTTCCAAATATCTCTTACAGTCACCACCAGAGTGAGGGAGAGGTTCCAAAATGTGATTGTTACGCAACAGGACAGTTAACCCAAGCCACCTTCAAACTGCCTGCGAATTATATATAGTCTATGTTGCAACTAACAACAGTTTGAATTGAGGTGTGCTTCACATAGAAGGAGCCCATTTCACTGTTGCAAACAATTTATGTTTGCGGCTTTACTAAGCCGGACAAACATCTCTCTTCGACAAGAGCCCAAGCACTTCTCCAGTGTTTCCCCAGATCAAGTATGTAGACATTTGAGCATCTCCTGTCAGAACAGAACCTGCACAAACTGTGTCCCCATGGCACATTTTCAGGCTGTCGCCCACATTGCCTTCGTTGTTGTTTTCCTTATTAATAATAACTTTGGACATGTGTGTGTTCCTATCAAAGTAAGTACCTTATTATGTTATCATTATAGTTTCTGTATATTGGGTTGTCATTTCTACTTTTATTTTTTATTTTTTTCACCTTTATTTAACCAGGTAGGCTAGTTGAGAACAAGTTCTCATTTGCAACTGCGACCTGGCCAAGATAAAGCATAGCAGTGTGAGCAGACAACACAAAGTTACACATGGAGTAAACAATTAACAAGTCAATAACACAGTAGAAAACAAAGGGGGAGTCTATATACAATGTGTGCAAAAGGCATGAGGAGGTAGGCGAATAATTAAAATTTTGCAGATTAACACTGGAGTGATAAATGATCAGATGGTCATGTACAGGTAGAGATATTGGTGTGCAAAAGAGCAGAAAAGTAAATGAATAAAAACAGTATGGGGATGAGGTAGGTGAAAATGGGTGGGCTATTTACCAATAGACTATGTACAGCTGCAGCGATCGTTTAGCTGCTCAGATAGCTGATGTTTGAAGTTGGTGAGGGAGATAAAAGTCTCCAACTTCAGCGATTTTTGCAATTCGTTCCAGTCACAGGCAGCAGAGTACTGGAACGAAAGGCGGCCAAATGAGGTGTTGGCTTTAGGGATGATCAGTGAGATACACCTGCTGGAGCGCGTGCTACGGATGGGTGTTGCCATCGTGACCAGTGAGCTGAGATAAGGCGGAGCTTTACCTAGCATGGACTTGTAGATGACCTGGAGCCAGTGGGTCTGGCGACGAATATGTAGCGAGGGCCAGCCGACTAGAGCATACAAGTCGCAGTGGTGGGTGGTATAAGGTGCTTTAGTGACAAAACGGATGGCACTGTGATAAACTGCATCCAGTTTGCTGAGTAGAGTGTTGGAAGCCATTTTGTAGATGACATCGCCGAAGTCAAGGATCGGTAGGATAGTCAGTTTTACTAGGGTAAGTTTGGCGGCGTGAGTGAAGGAGGCTTTGTTGCGGAATAGAAAGCCGACTCTTGATTTGATTTTCGATTGGAGATGTTTGATATGAGTCTGGAAGGAGAGTTTGCAGTCTAGCCAGACACCTAGGTACTTATAGATGTCCACATATTCTAGGTCGGAACCATCCAGGGTGGTGATGCTAGTCGGGCATGCGGGTGCAGGCAGCGATCTGTTGAAAAGCATGCATTTGGTTTTACTAGCGTTTAAGAGCAGTTGGAGGCCACGGAAGGAGTGTTGTATGGCATTGAAGCTTGTTTGGAGGTTAGATAGCACAGTGTCCAATGACGGGCCGAAAGTATATAGAATGGTGTCATCTGCGTAGAGGTGGATCAGGGAATCGCCCGCAGCAAGAGCAACATCATTGATGTATACAGAGAAAAGAGTCGGCCCGAGAATTGAACCCTGTGGCACCCCCATAGAGACTGCCAGAGGACCGGACAGCATGCCCGCCGATTTGACACACTGAACTCTGTCTGCAAAGTAATTGGTGAACCAGGCAAGGCAGTCATCCGAAAAACCGAGGGTACTGAGTCTGCCAATAAGAATATGGTGATTGACAGAGTCGAAAGCCTTGGCAAGGTCGATGAAGACGGCTGCACAGTACTGTCTTTTATCGATGGCGGTTATGATATCGTTTAGTACCTTGAGTGTGGCTGAGGTGCACCCGTGACCGGCTCGGAAACCAGATTGCACAGCGGAGAAGGTACAGTGGGATTCGAGATGGTCAGTGACCTGTTTGTTGACTTGGCTTTCGAAGACCTTAGATAGGCAGGGCAGGATGGATATAGGTCTGTAACAGTTTGGGTCCAGGGTGTCTCCCCCTTTGAAGAGGGGGATGACTGCGGCAGCTTTCCAATCCTTGGGGATCTCAGACGATATGAAAGAGAGGTTGAACAGGCTGGTAATAGGGGTTGCGACAATGGTGGCGGATAGTTTCAGAAATAGAGGGTCCAGATTGTCAAGCCCAGCTGATTTGTACGGGTCCAGGTTTTGCAGCTCTTTCAGAACATCTGCTATCTGGATTTGGGTAAAGGAGAACCTGGAGAGGCTTGGGCGAGGAGCAGCGGGGGGGGGGGGGGGGGGGGGGGGGGGCTGTTGGCCGAGGTTGAAGTAGCCAGGCGGAAGGCATGGCCAGCCGTTGAGAAATGCTTATTGAAGTTTTCGATAATCATGGATTTATCGGTGGTGACCGTGTTACCTAGCCTCAGTGCAGTGGGCAGCTGGGAGGAGGTGCTCTTGTTCTCCATGGACTTCACAGTGTCCCAGAACTTTTTGGAGTTGGAGCTACAGGATGCAAACTTCTGCCTGAAGAAGCTGGCCTTAGCTTTCCTGACTGACTGCGTGTATTGGTTCCGGACTTCCCTGAACAGTTGCATATCACGGGGACTATTCGATGCTATTGCAGTCCGCCACAGGATGTTTTTGTGCTGGTCGAAGGCAGTCAGGTCTGGGGTGAACCAAGGGCTGTATCTGTTCTTAGTTCTGCATTTTTTGAACGGAGCATGCTTATCTAAAATGGTGAGGAAGTTACTTTTAAAGAATGACCAGGCATCCTCAACTGACGGGATGAGGTCAATGTCCTTCCAGGATACCCGGGCCAGGTCGATTAGAAAGGCCTGCTCACAGAAGTGTTTTAGGGAGGGTTTGATAGTGATGAGGGGTGGTCGTTTGACTGCGGCTCCGTAGCGGATACAGGCAATGAGGCAGTGATCGCTGAGATCCTGGTTGAAGACAGCGGAGGTGTATTTGGAGGGCCAGTTGGTCAGGATGACGTCTATGAGGGTGCCCTTGTTTACAGAGTTAGGGTTGTACCTGGTGGGTTCCTTGATGATTTGTGTGAGATTGAGGGCATCTAGCTTAGATTGTAGGACTGCCAGGGTGTTAAGCATATCCCAGTTTAGGTCACCTAACAGAACAAACTCTGAAGCTAGATGGGGGGCGATCAATTCACAAATGGTGTCCAGGGCACAGCTGGGAGCTGAGGGGGGTCGGTAGCAGGCGGCAACAGTGAGAGACTTATTTCTGGAGAGAGTCATTTTCAAAATTAGTAGTTCGAACTGTTTGGGTATGGACCTGGAAAGTATGACATTACTTTGCAGGCTATCTCTGCAGTAGACTGCAACTCCTCCCCCTTTGGCAGTTCTATCTTGACGGAAGATGTTATAGTTGGGTATGGAAATCTCTGAATTTTTGGTGGCCTTCCTGAGCCAGGATTCAGACACAGCAAGGACATCAAGGTTAGCAGAGTGTGCTAAAGCAGTGAGTAAAACAAACTTAGGGAGGAGGCTTCTGATGTTGACATGCATGAAACCAAGGCTTTTTCGATCACAGAAGTCAACAAATGAGGGTGCCTGGGGACATGCAGGGCCTGGGTTTACCTCCACATCACCCGCGGAACAGAGAAGGAGTAGTATGAGGGTGCGGCTAAAGGCTATCAAAACTGGTCGCCTAGAGCGTTGGGGACAGAGAATAAGAGGAGCAGGTTACTGTAGCATAACGCACTGTATGTATGCATGGAGCATAATGTATTTACTGTTTAATCACATGTTTTCAAGTACTGGTGACAAATCATGCATTCCGCTTCGTGCATAGATTGTAATGGACACATATGATGTGTGTAAAATACTTTTTGGAAGATTGTACTGATTATGATGAGCTAAATGCCAGGTATGTGTGGCGCCATGTTTGTTGATATTACACAATGCATTCCGGTTGTCACGTAAACGTCTGTCAGACCAAAGATGTTATAACAAAACGAGGTGAAGGGATGGTTCACTTGACTGACTTAGATTGTAACTGTTGTTCCTCAGGGTTGCCAGATAATACTCCAGGGGTATTATTTTTGTTTAACTTGTAAACTTCTCCTGTATTTGGCCTATATTTATTGATGAATCCCCCCACAATACCTTCCCCCATTTCCACCCAACAGTGCTGTTTAGACGCGTTTGTTGCATCACACATTCTGTTGCTATTGTTCCAATCACATGTTTGCGGTCAACAACGGTCACCTATATGTGATCGTTTACATCAAAGGGTTAATTAGCTAAAATGCTAAAGTTGTCCGTGATGAGATTCGAACACGCAGCAATTTGGCTTGCGAGACATTTGTGTTCTACACCTACTCATCCACCCGACCAACTACCCTCCTTTCGTTTTTGCCTAAGTTACCTATAATACTAATTGGAGTGTCTCAGATTGATGTTTACTATGTTATGTCTAGTCTATGAGACCAGTCTGCATGCTGCGGTTACCGAGAACCAGAGTCGAAGAACACGGTACAGCATAGTTCCAATATTGCTTCAGATACCAGAACTAGAGGCCTGTAACTTTACTAAACCCTGATGACAAAATGACCAAGTGTGACTTCTACCATTACCTCTACATATTTTTCCTTGTAGCCCTGGATAAACCCACCTCGTTCAACTCATTGAGGGCTTGATGATTAGTTGACGAGTTGAATCAGGTATGCTTGTTCAGGGTTACAATAAAAAACGTGTACTGTTTGGTGTACTCGAGGACCAGCGTTAGGAAAACACTGATTTATACAACGAATTTCCATGGGCTCAAAGCTCAAATCCATGAGTCTTTCTCTCTCCTGAGCATCCAACTTAATTAGAATATAATGATTATAAACGGTCCTATCAGAAAGGCCTTAATCAAAACAAAACTTTCATTTTTCAAAATAGGCCTCCAATGAGCTGGTGGTATTAAAATTAAGCACACTATCGTGTTCCTTGGTGGAGGGAAGAGGAGAATGCTGCCGTGATGATTTCTAAATCCTATCAGGGGGTACTACGGTGGCACATTGGCATTTATTATCAGTCAGTGTTTAATCAAGCGCCGGAGTGATTAAGTAGCGAATTGAGGAGCTTGTCATTTCTCAAAATTGAGTTTGTTGTGTGTGTGAGCAAGGGATATTATTCGTTATCATCTCACAGCCGTTTAATGAGTAAGATTCTAATTCTGTTATTTTTACAAAACTAAATTATTTTTTTACCATTTTGTTTGACATTTGAACTAACTTTGATTGGCAGATTTACGGCTTTGCTCAAACTGAGACACCGTTTAAAGCTGCATTATGTAACTGTTTGGGAGACCCAACCAAATGCACATAGAAATGTGAGTTATAGATCTGTCATTCTCATTGAAAGCAAGTCTAAGAAGTGTTAGATATGTTCTATATGCGCAATTTCTACGCATCCTGTTCCTATGTTGTTTGCGTCTTTTACTTCCGGTTTTGTACACCAGCTTCAAATAGCTGAAAATACAATATTTTTGGTTATTGAAAATACAATTGAAGTCGGAAGATGACATACACCTTAGCCAAATACATTTAAACTCAGTTTTTCACAATTCCTGACATTTAATCCTAGTAAAAATTCCCTGTTTTAGGTCAGTTAGGATCACCACTTTATTTTAAGAATGTGAAATGTCATAATAATAGTAGAAATAATTATTTATTTCAGCTTTTATTTCTTTCATCACATTCCCAGTGGGTCAGAAGTTTACATACACTCAAGTAGTATTTGGTAGCATTGCCTTTAAATTGTTAAACTTGGGTCAAACATTTCAGGTAGCCTTCCACAAGCTTCTCACAATAAGTTTTGGCCCATTCCTGCTGACAGAGTTGGTGTAACTGAGTCAGGTTTGTAGGCCTCCTTGCTCGCACACGCTTTTTCAGTTCTGCCCACAAATTTTCTATGGGATTGAGGTGAGGGCTTTGTGATGGCCACTCCAATACCCTGACTTTGTTGTCCTTAAGCCATTTTGCCTCAACTTTGGAGGTATGCTTGGGTTTAAGCTTTAACTTCCTGCAAACCATAGTCTGTTTTTTTTAATGGTGGTTTTCAAGCAGTGGCTTCTTCCTTGCTGAGCGGCCTTTCAGGTTATGTCGATACAGGACTCGTTTTACTGTGGATATAGATACTTTTGTACCTGTTTCCTCCAGCATCTTCGCAAGGTACTTTGCTGTTGATCTGGAATTGATTTGCACTTTTTGCACCAAAGTACGTTCATCTCTAGGAGACAGAACACGTCTCCTTCTTGAGCGGTATGACGGCTGCTTTGTCCCACAGATGAACGTGGTACCTTCAGGCATTTGGAAATTGTTCCCATGGAGATCTACAATGGATAATTTCTTTGGATTCTTTGGATTGTCCCATGATGTCAGAGCAAAGAGGCAATGAGTTTGAAGGTAGGCCTTGAAATACATCCACAGGTACACCTCCGATTGACTCAAATGATGTCAATTAGCTTATCAGAAGCTTCTAAAGCCATGACATCATTATCTGGAATTTTTCAAGCTGTTTAAAGGCACAGTCAACTTAGTGTATGTAAACTTCTGACCCACTGGAATTGTGAAACAGTGAATTATAAGTGAAATAATCTGTCTGTAAACAATTGTTGGAAAAATTACTTGTGGCATGCACAAAGTAGATCTCCTAACTGACTTGCCAAAACTATAGTTTGTTAACAAAAAATGAGTGGAGTGGTTGAAAATAAGTTTAAATGACTCCAACTTAAATGTTTTTAAACTTCTGACTTCAACTGTATATTTTACAGCTGTTTAGACGGTACAATTATTCTCTACACTTTAGTTTGCTTGTTTTGTCACATAAACTGAAATTAGGATAACTATTTGAATTGTATCAACAAGGAAATGGAAGAGCGATTTCAGCATTATGCACCTTAAAAGAACAAAATGGCCCCAATGTAGGTTTTGGTGTCCAACGATCCATGTAACATCCCTCTAGCTTTAACTCAAAAGTTAATACGCAAAGGAAACTATGAAACTTTATAGTTTGCGTTGGCTTCGTCAATGATTAAACGAGTTACAGCCAGGTATGTGATACATTAACACCCTTCTCATCTGAGCATCGGAAATGTTCAAAACCTTATCAAGCTAAATCTGTAAGCATAAATCGTGTCATTACCGTAGGTTCATCTGAAAACGAAAGCTGTTAAGGGTTTCAGAGATCGCAAAGTGTGTTTTTCACGGGATTCTGACACTAAACGTAGTTTCAAGTAGCTAACTGTTCAAATGATGATAAATGTCTTGCCTGGAGAAAGACAGTGCATGATATACAGTACCAGTCAAAGGTTTGTCTTTATTTGTACTATTTTCTACGTTGTGGAATAATAGTGAAGATATCAAAACTATGAAATAACACATATGGAATCATGTAGTAACCAAAAAAATATTAAACAAATCAAAATATGTTTTATATTTGAGATTCTTCAAAGTAGCCACCCTTTGCCTTCATGACACTTTTGCACACTCTTGACATTCTCTCAACCAGCTTCATGAGGAATGCTTTTCCAACAGTCTTGAAGGAGTTCCCACATATAATGAGCACTTGTTGGCTGCTTTTACTTCACTCTGCGGATGCCAGGTCATCTGATGCAGCACCATCACTCTCCGTCTTGATCAAATAGCCCTCACACAGCCTGGATGTGTGTTTTGGGTCATTGTTCGGTTGAAAAACAAATGATAGTCCCACTAAGCGCAAACCAGATGGAATTGCATATCGCTGCAGAATGCTGTCATAGCCATGCTGGTTAAGTGTGCCATGAATTCTAAATAAATCACTCTCAGTTATCACTGACAGTATCACCAGAAAAGCACCCCCACACCATCACACCTCCTCCTCCATGCTTCATGGTGGGAACCACACATGCGGAGATCATCTGTTCACCTACTCTGCATCTCACAGACACAGCGGTTGGAACCAAAAATCTCAAATTTGGACTCATCAGACCAACGGACAGATTTCCACCGGTCTAATGTTCATTGCTCTTATTTCTTGTCCCAACAAGTCTCTTTTTCTTATTGGTGTCCTTTAGTAGTGGTTTCTTTGCAGCAATTCAACCATGAAGGCCTGATTCCCGCAGTCTCCTCTGAACAGTTGATGTTGTGATGTGTCTGTTACTTGAACTCCTTGAAGAATTTCTTTGGGCTGCAGTTAACTCTAATTTATCTCATTAACTTATCCTCTGCAGCAGAGGTCTTCCATTCCTGTGGCGGTCTTCATGAGAGCCAGTTTCATCATAGCGCTTGATGGTTTTTGCTACTGCACTTGAAGAAACTTTCAAAGTTCTTGAAATTTTCCAGATTGACTGACCTTCATGTCTTAAAGTAATGATGGACTGTCGTTTCTCTTTGCTTATTTGAGCTGTTCTTGCCATAATATGGACTTGGTCTTTTACCAAATAGGGCTGTCTTCTGTATACCACCTCTACCTTGTCACAACACAATTGGTCTGCTCAAATGCATTAAGATGGAAAGAAATTCCACAAATTAACTTTTAAGAAGGCTCAACTGTTAATTTATATGAATTCCAGGTGACTACTTCATGAAGCTGCTTGAGAGAATGCCAAGAGTGTGCAAAGCTGTCATCAAGACAAAGGGTGGCTACTTTGAAGAATTTGTTTAACACTTTGTTGGTTACTACATGATTCCATATGTATTATATTATAGTTTTGATGTCTTCACTATTATTCTACAATGTAGAAAATAGGTAAAACAAAAATAAAAAACTTGAAAGAGTAGGTGTGTCCAAACGTTTGACTGGCACTGTATGTGTTATATTAATTGTTGCGCAACCTTAGAAGACAACATTCACCGTATCCATACATTTATTGTGCCTCGTTGGTACAATCAACAGGGAGGAAACAGTAGTTCACCTCCCCACAGGGGCCAATTACAGTATCAGGCCATTTTGCGGGGTGAGACTGCTTTTCTTTTCCTTTTCACTTCCTCGCCTGTCAAAACTTGAATCCAATAAAGTGTCTTCAACAAATGAACAGCTCTTTGAATGACTTTCTCGCAATCCTGAGAATGAAGAAAAGTGGGCAATCGAGAGAAACATGCTGACCGCATGAGTGATGTAGCGGCAACAACAACAAAAAAGGGTGGGTAAAAATAGTGTTTACGCGAGAGCGTTGCATACGTGTTATCTGACCTTTAGGGTACTTGTTGTGGCGTGAAGCTAGAAGTGGGGAGTTTGAAGGTGTACCGGAGGCGGTATTGTTGGGAGTTTAGGCCAGAAGAAAACTATTTGGTACATAAATTGTAGGGGCCTTAGTTGTCTTGGTGCGCTTTCACACTTCATTACACCATGTTCAGCTGACTTTGGTCTTAGATCTGTCTGGTCAATTCGGATGAAGTATCTGTAACGGCTGTTGTAGGTGGAAGAAGGCGAGGACCAAGGTGCAGCGTGGTACGCGTTCATCCGTTTAATAATGGAACTGAACACTGATTAACAAAAACACAGATAACAACCGAAACAGTTCTGTCTGGTGCAGACACAAAAACAGAAAGCAAACACCCACAACCAAAATGGGGAAAACAGGCTACCTAAGTATGATTCTCAATCAGAGACAACGAACGACACCTGCCTCTGATTGAGAACCATACTTAGGTAGCCTGTTTTCCCCATTTTGGTTGTGGGTGTTTGCTTTCTGTTTTTGTGTCTGCACCAGACAGAACTATTTCAGTTGTTCTCTGAACCAAACACATAGAAATATAACATAGAAAAAAGAACATAGACCACCCACCCCAAATCACGCTCTGACCAACCTAACACAAAGACATAAAAAAGGAACTAAGGTCAGAACGTGACAGAATCAGTCCAGAAATGCAGTCATTTAGCTGCCTTGCAATTTGGCACAGAACAGCTTAGAACTAAGCTCTTTCCACTGATGCCTAATAATACCATCCATCCATCCATACAACCATTCTAACCACCTCTTATTGGCACAGATGTTTGGCAATGATAGGTGTTGTCCAGTAAGGTTCCTGTGGTGTTTGACCCCGTTTGTGGCCATACAGATGACTGTAGTGGTGTGTCAGTGGCCCAGTGGTGTGTCAGTTGGCTGTGTTTGGTTCACTGAGGTGCTATGGGTCCACACCGGCCCTGGCTTAGCCTCCAGCCATGAGTCCTTATGAGGCTTGACAGCGTGTTTACTTTGGACGCCATTTCCTAGAAGTTTCTGCATGGTTTGGCGCTCACTAACAGTTGATGGCCGGCCTCTTTATTGAATTAGTTCTGTGTCAGAGCGTGAGAGTGAGAGAGGGAGAGAGATAGAGAGAGACGGAGTGGCTTTTGTCCTCTTTCGACATCCACCTAAACCCCTTTCCCTACTCTCTCTCCTACTGAGAGGGTCATGAATTTATGTTCCACACTCTGACATATGCACACGGACACTAACCCCAACACAAACATCAACAGAGTCAACCATTCAGGGGGTTATACATTGTGGTCGCACACAAACAGAAGTGGGGAAACTGGATGGATGTGTCGGAGATCCTATTGGATCTCTGCTTTATTCTATTGAGATGCCTCTCTTTGGGATGTGTTGTACATGTATCGCTTTCAGGGCAAATATCACATACTGACGTATAACGACCTTGTCCTGTATAGAGAAGCGTATTCGTACAGCGAAACGACCCGTGCTTCAACCAGTGATAGCATGTCTTCCTTGACCCATTGATCAAGCAAGAAAAGACACAAAAACTCACATACGGTACTCTCCCACGCTACCAACTATAGCACACCCACATCCCGCATCCTCCCACTTCTTCAAAGAGAATACAAATGGCTTCTTCAATCCCAACACTTTGAAGCATGGAGGTCCTCGCAGCCATTATTCAACTGGAGCGTGAGCAGCCCCATTCTGAATGAACTAACCTTGATCGCATGCTAGTTGTAGTGCGCTGGCACTCTAAGCCAAGATTTCAGATGCTCTTTAACCTGTCATCTATGAGCACTTTGTAGTGCCACCTTTTGCTTTTTTTTTTACAGCTGTAAGTCGCTTGGGGTATGTCTCTATCAGTTTTGCACATCGAGAGACTGACATTTTTTCCCATTCCTCCTTGCAAAACAGCTCGAGCTCAGTGAGGTTGGATGGAGAGCATTTGTGAACAGCCGTTTTCAGTTCATTCCACAGATTCTCGATTGGATTCAGGTCTGGACTTTGACTTGGCCATTCTAACACCTGGATATGTTTATTTTTGAACCATTCCATTGTAGATTTTGCTTTATGTTTTGGATCATTGTCTTGTTGGAAGACAAATCTCTGTCCCAGTCTCAGGTCTTTTGCAGACTCCATCAGGTTTTCTTCCAGAATGGTCCTGTATTTGGCTCCATCCATCTTCCCATCAATTTTAACCATCTTCCCTGTCCCTGCTGAAGAAAAGCAGGCCCAAACCATGATGCTGCCACCACCATGTTTGACAGTGGGGATGGTGTGTTCAGGGTGATGAGCTGTGTTGCCAAAAAGTTCAATCTTGGTTTCATCTGGCCAGAGCACCTTCTTCCACATGTTTGGTGTGTCTCCCAGGTGGCTTGTGGCAAACTTTAAACAACACTTTTTATGGATATCTTTAAGAAATGGCTTTCTTCTTGCCACTCTTCCATAAAGGCCAGATTTGTGCAATATACGACTGATTGTTGTCCTATGGACAGAGTCTCCCACCTCAGCTGTAGATCTCTGCAGTTCATCCAGAGTGATCATGGGCCTCTTGGCTGCATCTCTGATCAGTCTTCTCCTTGTATGAGCTGAAAGTTTAGAGGGACGGCCAGGTCTTGGTAGATTTGCAGTGGTCTGATACTCCTTCCATTTCAATATTATCGCTTGCACAGTGCTCCTTGGGATGTTTAAAGCTTGGGAAATCTTTTTGTATCCAAATCCGGCTTTAAACTTTTTCACAACAGTATCTCGGACCTGCCTGGTGTGTTCCTTGTTCTTCATGATGCTCTCTGCGCTTTTAACGGACCTCTGAGACTATCACAGTGCAGGTGCATTTATACGGAGACTTGATTACACACAGGTGGATTGTATTTATCATCATTAGTCATTTAGGTCAACATTGGATCATTCAGAGATCCTCACTGAACTTCTGGAGAGAGTTTGCTGCACTGAAAGTAAAGGGGCTGAATAATTTTGCACGCCCAATTTTTCAGTTTTTGATTTGTTAAAAAAGTTTGAAATATCCAATAAATGTCGTTCCACTGTATGATTGTGTCCCACTTGTTGTTGATTCTTCACAAAAAAATACAGTTTTATATCTTTATGTTTGAAGCCTGAAATGTGGCAAAAGGTCGCAAATTTCAAGGGGGCCGAATACTTTCGCAAGGCACTGTAGTTGATGTTATTCATTACCTAGATGTCAGCATCTGTAAAAAGGGGTCTTGGGGAAACCAGTATACAGTATTCCTCGGTCATTGATTGTGGCCTGAGGGAGGAAAAACAGTGAAGAGAAAAGACACTGAGATCGATATTAGGCCACAATGTTTATTCAGTAGTGTTGTTTCAACGTATAGGTACAATACTGTCTGCTTTTGTAAGACAAAAAAAAGAAAAAGAAAATGCCAGTCATTATCATCACCCCCCTGGTGTAATGTACGCACCTCCCTATTCTCTCCAAGAGAGCGGGTACATTTCCAAATGGTAGGCACTTTGAAGGTTTAAAACATTGGTGAATATACATTTGTGTATATATAATATATCTTTTCATATACTAATAAGCAATTGGACTCAATTGGTCAGAGCTCTAATAGAAATAAAAATATATATATATTTTTTTAAAACAAAGAAAGAAATGTGGCCATAATGGGAATATGTATAGTGATGGTGAGAATACCGTCTTTGGGTTTTGTTTCTGCAGTTCAGTACCTTCCTTTCTATGATAAGCTGAGAGAGAGAGGGGAGGGGGGGGGGTTGCAGGTAGAGGGCAGAAGCTTGAGGGTATAGCAGAGTGGGGAAGGAGGAGGAGGAAGGGTTGCATGGAGGAGGATGGCCTCAGATTGGTGGTAGGAGTTCAGATGACAACGTCTATTTCACATTACCGCACAGCTCAGCATCTCAAAAAAGGCAACTTCACTATCTGTTGTACCTTTCTCCTCGTTGCAGGTTCATGCAGAGGGGACCGTTTTAATGAGAAAGGGTGACGGCAACAACAGGTCAATCCCGTACCTTTGTACTTTTGTCGGTACATGTTTTGTGCTTGGTAACCAACCTCACACTGTCTGATAATCGCTCTCAGGAAAGCTCTTCCCCGGTAAACAGAGCAATTCTGCGGACCAGCACCTGTATTGGGATTAGCTCAAATCGAGATGCATTGACTGACCACAACACTTGAAGCTTTAGAAAAAGGATCCAAAGTTCCATTTCACTCTTAACAACTGGTACTGAACCACTGGGAACATCGCTGCCATCCGCACAGAGCTGACTCATTTCAATTGGCAGCTGGTGCGTGTCCAGTAGTACATAACAGGCCGCCAGAAAGGATCTCCTGACTAAACCAGCGACACGGGGAGACAAAAACACTGGGCGCGCTGGCAACACAGTGGAGTGAGACAAAGGGGAGGGGCCGACAGGTCCATTGGCTCTGGTCCAATCTGATTACCATGAGGAGATGGAGAGAGTGCTGGGGGTGAGAGTCAGAGGTGGTACAGGCAAAGTAAACTAGGGGGAAATATTGGGGGTGGAAGGGAGCCAACGCCCCTGAGCCAAATTTAACCCCAAATATACTAAACGCTCTGAGCTGAACGAGACCAGCAGAGGAGCAATGCAGTGAATGTGAAATGTGAAAAGTTGTATGCAATTAAATAAAATGACATAAACATCCACAAGACACACTGTAAAGTAGATCTTATATATTTTTCTTGAGCCCCTGCCACATCTTCGCTTTTAAAGACCAATTCCCGATTATAAACACGTACGCTGTATAAGAAATGGTTTTGACCAAGAGAAACATTGAAAGAAAACAAAACAAGACAAACAAAAATTAAATTAAACGCTCACTTTCCACTAGATGGGTGTGAGAGCAAGAAAATAAACATTGTAACCTGAAGGGAGAACATTTACATTGACCGTTATCAGCGTTAATATGAAGACGAAAGTACTTCATGAAAACTACAAAGGCATTTTTTTTTTTTACATCTGAGAAAAAAAAAAGATAAATTAATGAAATACACATTTTAGAGATCAATGTCAGACATGCTAGGACAAAAATGAAAAAAAAAAATATGAAGTAGGATTGATACAGAATAATTATATTCAATTATTTCCACTTTTAAAAATATTCTTTACAAATACACACTGCTACAGTTAAATAGTAGTCAGTGACTAAAAACAGCTCCTTTGACAGAAGACAGATGGAATCAGTTTTTCTCACCTTTACAGATTGTGTTTTTTGTTTCGTTTTTTTCAGCCTTTTCAAATAATACACAAAATGTTTAAATACACTGAGATTTGCCATAAAATAAGCAATGCTTGGCTTTTCATTTAAAAAAAGAAGAAAGAAAATGTCTTAATTACAATACTCTATGCAAAAGCTTTCCTTTATGTATTTTTTCCTCAATAAATGTTGAACTTTTTGTTGTTGTTGTTGTAATTTAACAGCTTTTGTCGTTGTCATGGACTGCCATAAACTGTCACTGTGATTTGTCAATCTTCTCGCGAGGGGGCGGGGCTTTAGGCATAAAACTCCTTGGTTGGGGCCTTCTGATATGCTGTCCCAGAGGGTTTCTTCTCTCCCAGGTCGTAGCTGCCCTCATCCTTCTTCCTCATGCGGTAAACCAAGAGGAGGATGAGGAAGATGGCAAAGAGGAAGCCAATAACTCCGCCCGCAATGACAGCTGTGGACAGAGCGCAGGAGAGATCAGAGGTTAGAGGTCAAAGGCTATTCAGAGGACACTGAAGCTTACAGCATCTAGAGAGGGAACTTTGAATGCACTGTACCCTTTCGTAAGCAATCTACCTGTCAAGCTACTCAACATTACTCCCAGATCTTGCACTTTTTTCTTGTGTGCTAATTCTTTACATAGGCTTTCGTAATTTTCCCATTAATACTTGTATGAGGTTTCTTTATAGTCCTTAATCTGTTTTAGGGCCCTCATGACGATACAATCTCCCCTCTGCTTCAGTTTTATTTCAACATCTTGGACTGGCCCCTTGGCCCCATGGGTAAAAAGTAACCTGCCACTCTTACAGCAAATTACCCTCCTGGAAACCGTGCAGTGCCTCGGTGTGGAGCGGATAGATGTACAGGAAATGACGACAATTAGAGTTGTGGGAGCCATGGGGGACAGGAAGAGGAAAATTAGAGGTATAGAGGACAGGAGGAGGTTAGCTAGCCACGTCTGTTTGCACAGTGGGCTGGGCCTTCTGGTCTCTGGGTTTTACATTGAGTTAATCCACAGTATTTACAGGCTTGTCCAGGCCCGGGTTTCAGTGGATGTGGCCAACGTGACAGTAATTGAAAACAAATGAAAAAAGTAGCATACCTAGCAGACAGACTTTGAAAAGGCAGGGCCTCACATGTCTACAGGGTAGATCATTTGAACAATTTTGAAATACACTAGTTAGACAAATATTCAAGTTTGGATGTAACTTTTAGAAATGTCAAACTTTGGAATAAACATAAAAATCCAAATGCGCAAAGGCAACTAACTGGATGGATGTTTGTTGGATACACACTACATGATTAAAAGTATGTGGACAACTGCTCGTCGAACATCTCATTCCAAAATCATGGTCATTAATATGGAGATGGTCCCACCTTTGCAGCTATACCAGCCTCCACATACTTCTGGGAATGATTTCCACTAGATGTTGAAACATTGCTGTGAGGACTTACTTCCATTCAGCCACAAGAGCATTAGTGAGGTCGGGCACTGATGTTGGGCGATTAGGCCTGGCTCGCAGTCGCATTTCCAATTCATCCCTAAGGTGTTCGATGAGGTTGAGGTCAGGGATCCGTGCAGGCCAGTCAAGTTCTTCCACACCGATCTCGACAAACTATTTCTATATGGACCTCGCTTTGTGCACGGGGGCATTGTCATGCTGAAACAGGAAAGGGCCTTTCCCAAACTGTTGCCACAAAGAAGGAAGCACAGAATTGTCTATAATGTAATTACATGCTGTAGCGTTAAGATTTTCCTTCACTGGAACTAAGGGGCCTAGCCCATATCATGAAAAACAGCCCCAGACCATTATTCCTCCTCCACCAAATGTTATGCATTGGGGCATGGAGCGTTCTCCTGGTATCCGCTAAACCCAGATTCATCCGTCGGACTGCCAGATGGTGAAGCGGGATTCATCACTCCAGAGAATGCGTTTCCACTACTCCAGAGCCCAATGGCGGTGAGCTTCACACTACTCCAGACGATGCTTGGCATTGCGCATGGTGATCTTAGACTTGTGTGCAGCTGCTCGGCCATGGAAACCCATTTCATGAAGCTCCCTACGAACAGTTCTTGTGCTGACGTTGCTTCCAGAGGCAGTTTGGAACTCTGTAGCGAGTGTTGCAACCGAGGACAGATCCTGCTCCTAGATGTTTCCTCTTCACAACAACAGCACTTACAGTTGACAGGGACAGCTTTAGCAGGGCAGACATTTGACGAACTGACTTGTTAGAAAGGTGGCATCCCATGACGGACGGTGCCACGTTGAATGTCACTGAGCAATTAAGAACGGGCCATTCTACTGCCAATGTTTGTCTATGGAGATTGCATGGCGGTGTGCTTGATTTTCATACACCTGTCAGCAACGGGTGTGTCTGAATTAGCCAAATCCTCTCATTGGAAGGGGTGTCCACATACTTTTGACCATGTAGTGTATTTCCAGGACAACTATATTGACGTCCGAATTCATCCTCATCCATTTCACTTCTTCCCAGGAACTAAAAGACGGCTGTCACAACAAAGCAGAAGTAAAGTAGCAATCCATTTGTAGCACACGACATGTGTATCTCTGACACTGAAGGGAAAACTGCATCAGTGAGTGTGATTTCCAGTCAGATCATTTCCCTAGTTCGCATTTCACTAGAGCCGGGGAATTAACACTAAATTGGAGCAAACCGCATTATGAACTCTGGAAGGTCCCACTGAGGGGTAATTTAGTTTATATATTAAACTGGTTATTTTCAGGAGCTGTAGAGAGCTTAGAGAGCTTGACAGACGTGGGGAGAAATCCCCCTTGCCCTTAGATGTGTGTTACTGCACCATTACTACCCTGACCTATTAACAGCACGATTAAGGAATGATCAGGAAATAAACTAAATGTATAACATCAATGTTAAAACGACTGTATTATAGATGATTAGGTGTTTTCATCAAGAGTCCCTTTGCAGAGCATAGATGAAGTTGCTGCACAAGTGCATAAAGATAAAGATGCAGCGAAGATGCAACCAACTAAATGTGCCTGACATCAAGCAGACACATTTTGGCATCGATCCAAGCATGGCACCTGACCTACTTCATAATCAAAGACGTACTCAAGAACTCAGTGGAGAATTCAAACGGCAGTTCAGTTACCTGACAGTGGCTAGGTTTCCATCCAATTGGAGACAGATTTTAGTGTGAGTATTCAAAAATCCGCATAAAAACATGTACTGAATTAAAAAGGAAGTGAAATGGGTTTCCATCGCATTTTGAACTCTACTAAAGGTGTTGTCACAAAAACAATTGTGTTATACAGCGAATGTGCTCACTCTGGACTTGGCAAATGCCCTCTAGCCAACAGCACGCAGATACAGTGCGGATAGGGTACCTACAGTGCCTTCAGAACGTATTCAAACCCCTTGACTTACTCCACATTTTGTCATGTTACAGCCTGTATTCAAAAGGGACTAAATCAATTGTTTTCTTTGCCATCTACACACAACACCCCATTATGCCAAAGTAAAAACATATTTTTTACATTTATTTGAGCAAATATCTCATTTACATAAGTATTCACACAAATGATTCAAGCTCTGTCAAATTGCCATTTTCAAGTATTTTAAGCCGAATTAAGTCAAAACTAAGTGGGCCATTCAGGAACATTTAATGTCGTCTTGAAAAGCAACTCCAGTGTATATTTGGCCTTGTATTTTAGGTAATTGTATTCCTAAAAGGTGAATTTGTCTCCCAGTGTCTGTTGGAAAGCACTGAGTGTACTACTTTTATAAAGCCAGCTTCAGTTAGCTTCACATTCTAGCTCAGGCTTCATCCGTACTATGACTCTAGCTGGCTTGTCATATGTGGCTAGGATTTTGTGCTTTGCTCTATTCCGTTTTTTTTAAATCCTAAAAAACTCCCTTGCTGATGACAAGCATACCCATAACATGAAGCAGCCACCACCATGCTTGAAAATATGAGGAGTGGTAAAATTTTAGCAGTTTTACTTTAGTGCCCTATTGCAAACAGGATGCATGTTTTGGAATATTTTTTATTCTGTACAGGCTTCCTTCTTTTAGTATTGTGGAGTAACCACAATGTTGTTGATCCATCCTCAGTTTTAAGCTTTCACAGCAGTTCACAACAGTTTAAACTCTGTAACTGTTTTAAAGTCACCATTGGCCTCATGGTGAAATCCCTGAGACGGCTCTCCGGCAACTGAGTTAGGAAGGACCCCTGTATCTTTCTAGTGACTGGGTGTATTGATACACCATCCAAAGTGTAATTAATAACTTCACGATGCTCAAAGGGATATTCAATGTTTGCTTTTTCGTGTTTATCGATCTACCAATAGGTGCCCTTCTTTGCTAGGCATTAGAAAACCTCCCTGGTCTTTGTGGTTGAATGTGTGTTTGAAATTCACTGCTCGAGTGAGGGACCTTACAGATAATTGTATGTGTGGGGTACAGAGATGAGGTAGATATTCAAAAATCATGTTAAACACAATTATTGCACACAGAGTGAGTCCATGCAACTGATTATGTGACATATTAAGCAAATGTTTAGTCCTGAACCTATTTGGGCTTGCCATAATGAAGAGATTTATTACTTGATTCAAGATGTTTCAGATCAAAAAAATTATATGAATTTGTAAAACATTCTGAAAACATAATTCCACTTTGACATGACGGGGTATTGTGTGTAGGCCAGTGACACACAACACCTCTATTTAATCCATTTTAAATTCAGGTTGTAACACAACTAAATGGAGAAAAAGTCAAGGGGCTGTGAAAACAAAAAAAATACAAAAGAGCGAGATCATTTGTATTTGTCAAACAGCAGGCAAGTATCGATCGCCATGTCACCCGAATAAGACCCTCGATATATATTTGAAAATAGCATAAAGTTTAAGTACTTTAGGCGCATAAAAAGGTTAGATGGAAACCTGGTTGGTCATCTAAGAAATTCAACCTAATTTCCTATTTAAAAGCTCACAACTCATAATCAACCTCTAGTCGATCACAAACAGTAGTCTAGTGTAGATGTGTAGACGCAGGTGCAAGGACTGCATCCTGTGTCCACTGTCCAAACCGCCAAACCCCAGTGTGGTTTCTGTACATACCTGCCAGCACCTCTGTTCTCTGGAAGAGGTTTTCCGAACGCACCTCGATGGGCTCCAGGGGGGAGCTGGGGACGCCGGTGGTGCTGGTGATCTGGTTCTTACGCTCGTCCTCTGTGACGGGTACAGGGGGCTGGGAGGAGAGAATGAAAGAGTTACAGATTGAGGGATACATACGGGTTCTGTACCAACATAATGGCCTGGAGCCTCATTTGTCAATCGTGCGTAGGCACAAGTCTGGGCGTAAATCGGCCACGCGGGATCATTTCCACGAGAAGTGGGCGATTTAGCAACGTTTCCTTGACAGTGTGCGTACATCTACGCACAACCATGACCATGTGTACGCATAGTGCCAAGTGGTGGAATAAGGAAACCGCTTGTCAAGCGTAGAATGTTGAAAATGTCATAATGAGTAATCATTCAAGAAAACGTCATTGTATTTACATTTGACCACGTCAGTGCATTTGTACGATAACGATCCATATAAAGTAGAGTCATTTGTTAAATTAGAGGCACGTGTGAAAGTGAAACTATTGTTGAAACTCTATAAAAGTCTAAGATGATGGGAAATCGAATGAGAGGCTAATCTTGCTCTGTTGGAAGATTCAGCACACGCTGCATTTTGCAGAGGTTGCGTTTTTCGAGACGTGCTATCCACCCTTGTGTTTTTGGCAGCGGGCACTTATTCAGCGGGCGCTTGCCAATCGGCATCTTTCAGCCCTCGATGAGCCAATGTTTTGGATGCAATTCTCAGCAAAACAAATGTACAATCTCCCATACACCATCGCACAACAGGTTGAAGTCAAGAGGGATTTCTTTACCATCAATGGGTTCCAAAATAGGACCGGAGCAATAGAGGGCACCCACGTGGCCATAAAAGCACCATCCCAAAACGAGTTCAACTCTGTGAAACAGAAAAGGCTTCCACTCTTAATGTGCAGGTGATCAGTTAAGTGATGCGCAAAAGACGCTGCTGAAATTGGTGGCACAAGGTGGCCAGGTGGCACGCACGACTCCCCCCTAAACGCCTACAGGAGGGCGCTGTTGAGGATCAGGGCCTTATTGGTGAGTATATTTTCCAGCGCTAAAAGCAACTAATTGTCCTAATGGTCGTCTCTTTATAGCTGTGTTTTTACTTCTAACGGTCAAGCCACAACTGAACGAGCCAAATAAAACCTTTAGGTTGTTTTTTTGTTTTGTTTTTGCGACGTTGTATTTCATGGTACGGCGTTGTATACTCCCCACGGGCTTTAAAGGGGTGATATTTTGACCATATTTGGAGACCATCCCTAGTCTCTTCAGATCCGTAATGATTTGAAGGGGCTAGGGGAACAGGAAAGGGACCACTATTGGCAACAAACCTGTGTCCTTGACTTGGCTTAACGGGAAGTGACTGCCCCTTACCTAGGAAATAATCCCCCTGTACACCATGTATAGGGGGATTATAGTGTTCCAAAATGTGAGATTATGGCTGTTGGTTCAGTAATCCAGCATAACGTACCACATCACCTGATCAACATCAGTGGTCTAGATGACTACTTGATCCTAATTGATCCTAGAATTCCAGCATTGGGGTCAATGCATGTTCAACTATTATCTGGGGGTGGTGAATTGAAAGTCCCTCAAAGAAAATAGCAGGCAATTGTCAACCCGTTGATTGTACAAAGGAATATCTACCATATGCAGCAGATTAGGACTGGTCATAGGGCAGTTCGGGCAAATGCTCAATGGGCTGGTCCATCTTTAGCTTAGTGGGCCGGTCTGGTGTATGGGTTGGTTGTTCTGTTCCCTCACCTCTGTTCGGACTGGCTTCCTGGGCGTTTGCATTGGCAGGTCCTCTCTGGGTGTGGCTGTCTCCACTCTAGGAGTGAAGTCTTTGGTGGAGTCCTTGGTGGGTTCTGCTTTGGGGGCAATGTACAGCGTGCTCACGGTCACCGCCTCCTCGAACACCTCCTCGCCAATGCCTGCAGAGCAAGATGAAGAGATAGCACTGTTTGTACTACATCCCCGGAAGTCAATCCCTTTCACTTTAATGCCTGCTGAAGGCCAAAGGTCGTTTGAGTCTGTGTTTAAGTGAAATCCTGCTTTTTCATAAGACCTTCTTTTTTTTAGAAGTACGTTACATTCGCATTCCTAATTCAATTGCAACAGACAAAAGCCACCTCCTGATATTCTCGAATGGGATGAGGTGGAACTAATGTGAGGTAAAAACAAGAGTTCGCTACAGTTGTCATAGCACTTTGTTACAGCCTGCTTTGCTTTGGCCGCCTGCCTGTCGCTAAAAGGTTTCGTAAAAGGTGCTTCGATACCTAAGTGAAACCTCCGTTTTGACCGACATGCCTGTTCTGGGTGAAAGACACAGTATACAGCAGTGACTGTTTGTGTCCGCCAGCCTGCCTCCCTGTGCGTGTTGACCCAGTTGAAGGCTACGGTGACCAGACTCTTACCTGACCCTGACCCCGAGTTAAAGTCGTCGTCGTCCTCGGGGTAGTAACCCCCGGACCCTGTGTCGTCAATGAAAAGTTCGTCCACTTCGGAGGACGACTTGGCCGCATCCGCTATCTGAAAGGGAGAACAACAGAAACATAAGACTAAGTGTTGGAGGATTTAGACTGTAAAGAGACCACTTTTCAGTGTGCGAGTCTGACATAACTTTCCTGTAGCCACCACTTTGTCTTGGAAAATACTTCTAGCGGTGAACACATTCATGGATACTACGGTCTCACCTTTGGTAGGAGGCCCTGAGTTTCATTGAAAAGTGAACACCAACGCTCTTATCACTGGACTCAAAGCCGTAGTTGCCCCAAAAAGAGTTGCATTGGTAGTTTCGGGAACTACAGAATGTTCTGCCAGGTAGGACCATTGTTATATGCTTGAACATCGTAGTCCGCGTACCTCCGAGGAAACTTGTCTACACAAAACGCTCTGGATTATATCACTGTCTCAAGAGACATAACACCCCTCTCTAAACAGATGAGCATTAAATTAGACGTCTAGCCCCGCCCGCCATCGTTGCCGGGGGGTGAAAGTCCATAGAAGTGTGTGTTTGTCTTACAGCTTAAACGGAGTAGCCAATAGGGAAGCTGAAATTGAACTATGCTGTTTGTGTGACTTGCAAAGGCATCAACCCCCCCGAGACTATAGCATGCTAGTTAATAAAATGTTATGTCATCCATCCTCAATTTCCTTTACACACAACATCATAGAAACTCTGTGTAATGACTGCACATTGGACAAAACATTGCCATTGCTGTGTGCGTGCATGTGGAATAGCTGGGTAGCTGGGTAGGCCCCATGGCAACCTCCATGGCAACCTCCAACCAACCTCCATTCAACCTCACTCAGAGCCCGGGTGTGATGTCCCCTCCATACTGATGCTACTTAAGAAAAGGGCCACAAAAGAGGGCCAACAATAAATCATCCCAGCGTTGCTAAGGTGCTTGTGTGGTGGTGGTGCTAGGTGCTGATAAACCTGAAACTAAATGAACTGGGATTCGATTTTACACTCGGTGCTTTTCCAGAAAAGGCCGGGGAAGAAAGAGTTTCGGAGGGCCTGACATAAGAGATGACTCTTTTCTTTGGAAGGAAGCTGTGATAAAGGTAGAACAGTAGTAGGTTTGTGTTGTCTGTCTGTCTGTCTGTCTGTCTGTCTGTCTGTCTGTCTGTCTGTCTGTCTGTCTGTCTGTCTGTGTGTGTGTCTGTCCTTGCAAGGTTGCCTTTTTTACTATGCCTGCAATAGATGAACAACACACCCACACACACACACACACACACATTATTCAATACATCACAAATATAAAGAAAGAAACACTAAACAATGACACTGCTATAGTGTACAAAGGGCGAGCACACAGTGAATCAAATCAGATATTAAGTCTAGAGCGGAAATTGTCAGTAAACTCCTGCCCCCTTATCACTATTGACATTTTGAACCTTCCAGGAAGACTTGCCTTTGAATTATTCTCACAAGCTGGGAGTTCCAAGCCTAGAACCCCATAACAAAGAAGTGCCATCCCCATAGAAACATTAGACTACTAGTAATTCTATTTCTACGCCATTCTCGCGTGTATGGAAACCCTCTTCTCCTTCCAGATAGTGTCTTCTGTGTTTGTTTACTTTCTTTCCACAGAAAGTGAGAGGCCAGACAGGGCACCGATTCTCTTTCAGCTCGTCAACTAAATGGCAATTAGGCTATTACAGCCTAATGCTGTTCCCCCTCGTGGTGCTCTTCACAAACAAAGCCTGCTCTACACATGATCTGACTACTGCGCACTGGCATTCTTTCAACTCAAGACATAAAGGCTTTCTTCCAAGCAGGCTTTTTCTTTATAAAGACGAGGGCTCTAGAGTACGGACAGACATCTGTTAAGGCTTCAAGCACACACACACACACACACACACACATGCACGCACGCACGCACGCACGCACGCACACACACACACACACATGCACGCACGTACGCACACACACACACACACACACACACACGCACGCACGCACGCACGCAAGCACACACACACACACACACGCGCATTTGAAATACTTTATTTGAATCCACCAATCAAATTTGCATTAAAAAAAGGATCCAAACATTTCAAAGGTCCCTGTATGTATGACACTCAAGGGTACAGAAAGCACCTCCTTCTCCAAATAGCCAGGCTGCCCACGACAGCTGAAACAGAGCAGTACCTAGCCAAATGCTTTGCCCTAGTTTTTGTCAGGCCCGCAGTCTGGAGGCCACGCGCCGCACGCCTGTGTACGTGGCCGAGACTGCCAAATATCAGCCCCACCAGCTTGCACCTCCACCCGAGACTGTCCAAGCGTGCCACGCGGGGCTGGTATTTAAGAAGCTTCCTGGCAAAGGCCTGCTCCATGGAGCCGTCAAAAGAGCAGCCCACTTCCAGAATGAGCCCTTCCCCCCTGGCCTCCCCCCACAACAACAATATGGAACACAGGAACACATCATCATCATCGTCACACCAGCTTCCCCTTACACAAGAATGTTTCTGTACGTGTGCTGGTGGTGAGACTACTTCACCTCTCTGGCTATCAGGTCAACAAGGCGGCCATGTCTAGCAACGCACCAATCCTTTAATGACCAGCAGCCATTCACAACATGGGCAATGGACTCCATTACATTTGACTCATGTAGAATACAAAATGGGTCATGGTTTGCAGGGTTCCAGAGTGGTAGATTATATTTTGTTGGTAGGACTTGCAGCCTCGCCTTGGATGAGATGCTCCATCATGGGTGACAGAAGCCTCCACGACAACACCGAGATCTCACCACAACTGCATCAAGAGGCCGTCACTGGCTCAGTTTGCACATCGGTCCGTGTCCACCTGAGCTCCACTCCAGTCTGGTTACACAGGTCGTTGAGGTCAGGACAGTCTGACCAGACACCAAAGCCCGCAGCGGGAGTGTCCAATTTCCCATTGACATTCCTCCAGGAAGTTGTCCTCGGTGTCCATGGCTAGTGGAACCTTCCTCCCCTCTTTTCCCTTGCATTCATTTATGTGAAATTTGTAAAAAAAAAAAAAAAAAAAAGGCTGTTTAAATCATTTTTTATTCTAGGTCTCTATAGAGTACCGACAGACATCGGTTAATGCTTCAAGCACACGCACATGCACCCCCCCCCCCCCCCCCCCCCCCCCCCCTCCAGCTATGACCCTAACTAACACAGTGAGAGTGAGAGCGGTCGGATACAAAACATACAATCCCTCTCCACTGGTATGAATAAAGGGGAGAAAGCCCGTAGAGAATTCACACAGCCAATCAGAGCCTTAGCCGAGACCCTAACAAGCAACGAGCAGCACCTAGTCGTGCGCCTGACCGACTGACTGACTGACAGAGTGACTGCGATAACAAGGGTCTAGCAGCACTGTGGCTTCTATTAGAACTGAACTACAGCAGTTCCTACTGTCTGTCTGCTCCTCATGAACAACTAGTGGCCAGCAGGAGGCTTGGTGGTGATGCAGTCGGTCTCCATAGAGACCTTGTCTAGGGAAAGAAACATAATAGACAAGAGGAGGAAGAAGAGAGGGGGAGGAGAGAGGAGAGGCAGAAAGAGGAAAGAGGAGAGAGAGAGAGGGGGAGAGAGAGAGAGAGAGAGAGAGAGAGAGAGAGAGAGAGAGAGAGAGAGAGAGATATTATGTGCTGCAGTAGACAATCTGTTGCCAGCAGGTTGCTTTGCTAAAAGCCTGTCAAACCACCAAACCTATGCCTGGCGGTGTCTGGAAGCCAAAGAGGCTCTCTCGATGGCTTGGGCAGTTAGCTGTGAGCTAGCGCTATTGTATGTATGTGTGTGTGTGTGTGGGGGGGAGGGGTAGTTAGAGTAGGGGATGGGTGGCTAAGGGTCGTGGGGGTAGTGTAGGGTAGCTTGGAGGAGCCATCTTGCCCCATCTCTAATCCGCGTTGACACACTGCATTCACTTCTTACACGGTCAATATTAACTCACCCCAAGACAGGGGAGACGGGAGAGATGGGGGGGAGATGGGAGAGACGGGGGGGGGAGACGGGGGAGAGACGGGGGGGAGACGGGGGAAAGACAGGGGAGAGACGGGGGAGAGACGGAGGGAGAGACGGGGGAGAGACGGGGGAGAGACGGGAGAGAGACGGGGGAGAGACGGGGGAGAGACGGGGAGAGATGGGGGAGAGATGGGAGAGAGACGGGGGAGAGACGGGGGAGAGACGGGGAGAGACGGGGGAGAGACGGGGGAGAGACGGGGGAGAAAAAGAGTGTTCCTCAAAGGTATGCAGACACGCATGAATACACTCACACACGCATGGGCTCACACACACACGGACACACGCGCACACACACGGACACACAGTAAGGCTTCACAGGAGTGGAAAACAAGAGACAGGGGACAGGGGGCAGACACTGCCTCAGACATTCTTCGTCGGTCTGGTGCTCTGCTCCCGCTCTGAAATATTTCCTTAAGAGTACCTCAAATGAACTATGAGGGCGAGCGACGCCCATGACATCAGAAAGCACTTGACTTGCAATGCCGTCCTTTCATGTTTCATGAGAATATCCACTCATGCCACCTATGGTACCTCACAGTACAGTGTCCAGGCCATATTAAGCCTTCAATGGTCATTGGTCAGTATTGTCCTCTTCTGTAAGACCATTGGCTACCGCTGTACTATCAAAAGAAATCGGTCTCCTCTCTCCTCTCATGGTAAATAAAAGTAGGGCCTGCTGAACGTCGATGACTTTCTGAATGAGAAAAGGCCTGGGTGTTTCTGTGTTAATCTCTAAATAACAAAGTGCAGGTAGCGGTGGGTTTATCTGTAAACTCAGCGAGCCGCAGATCCATACGGCTCAATACTGCCACCACTCTGGCCTCCTTCCCGTCTCTCTCCCACTGGCACGTTTACAGGTTTTTTGGGTTTGTTATCGGCCCTGAATGGATGGACGGCTACGGATTTTCCCTGTGGCCGACCTGGCTGGGAGGAAAAGATTGGGGGGTGACTGGGCGAGAGCAATTAGCTTGAGTGGGCTAAAATGGCTGGGTTCAAGATGCAGTGTTTCAATAGTGAAGTGTTTCAAAAAGTTAAGAGTTGACTCTTGCTATTGGTCCTATGTGGAATTTAGTGTGTAACTTATTGCATTAAGAGATACCGACAACAACAACGGACTGCTAGGTTGGCATCGGTCGGTGGCCATTTTGTAGGATAACGCTAGAACCTGCTAACACTAAACAAACCAGCAGGAAGCTAGCTTCATAATGTATGTTTGCTGGTGAGGATTTGTTTGTCGAATGCATTTGGGGGGTTGAGAAATGAGTTGAAAAATACCAACGCTGCACCAATGGAGGTGGAGTTTAAACAGTGACCCACAAAATAAACCAAATGCTTGTGGTGGTGGGGGAAAGGAGGGGGAGTAGGGTGGTGGGGATGGGGTCGTCTCTCAGCCGCTCTTCAGAACCTTCAACTTTTATTGCCCTCCCGGGGATCATAATAAGGAACTAATCGATCGTCTTTGAGACACTGGAGGGCAGGGGCTGTTACAGCAGGAAGTTGACACAAATCAAACTCTCCCTAAAACCAGACTGTGTGACCTAGAGCTATTCCAGGAGTGTGGGGGACAGCTTTGTAGCGTGTGTGTGTGTGTGTGTGTGTTTGTGTGTGTGTGTGCGTGGGGGTTGACATTTACCATGAGAAGCAGCCTAATCCAGGAAACAGAATCTGTTCATCTGGCTCTGTTTCTAGCAGCTCACTTTGCCACATGTTCCTTTTTGCATCACGCATAATAGCACAACATAATGCATTCATGATAGGGATTTCTGGTTAATGATTGAACTTCGTATTCTTTTTTTAAAGTATATAAAGTAGAGGTCGACCGATTAATCGGAATGGCCGATTTCAAGTTTTCATAACAATCGGAAATTGGTATTTTGGGGCGCCGATTTCCGATTTTTTAAAAATATATTTATATTTTTATACCTTTATTTAACTAGGCAAGTCAGTTAAGAACAAATTATTATTTTCAATGACGGCCTAGGAACGGTGGATTAACTGCCTTGTTCAGGGGCAGAACGACAGATTTTCACCTCGTCAGCTCAGGGGATACAATCTTGCAACCGTACAGTTAACTAATCCAAAGCTCTAACCATTGCACTCCACGAGGAGCCTGCCTGTTACGCGAATGCAGTAGAAGCCAAGGTAAATTGCTAGCTAGCATTAAACTTATCTTATAAAAAACAATCAATCATAATCACTAGTTATAACTACTAATCCAGGTTAGCAGGCGATATTAACCAGGTGAAATTGTGTAATTTCTCTTGAGTTCATTGCACGCAAAGTCAGAGTATATGCAACAGTTTGGGCTGCCTGGCTCATTGCAAACTAATTCGCCAGAATTTTACGTAATTATGACATAACATTGAAGGTTGTGCAATGTGACAAGAATATTTAGACTTAGGGATGCCACCCGTTAGATAAAATACAGAACGGTTCCGTACTTCGCTGAAATAATAAAAGTTTTGTTTTTGAAATGATAGTTTCCGGATTCGACCATATTAATGACCAAAGGCTCGTATTTCTGTTTGTTATTATGTTATAATTAAGTCTGATTTGATAGAGCAGTCTGACTGAGCATCAGCAGACCCGTAATCATTCACTCAAACAGCACTTTCGGGCGTTTGCCAGCAGTTCTTCGCAAGCACAGCACCGTTTGACTTCAAGCCTAATGGCTGGTGTAACCGATGTGAAATGGCTAGCTAGTTAGCTGGGTGTGCACCAATACTGTTTCAAACGTCACTCGCTTTTAGATTTGGAGTAGTTATTCCCCTTGCGCTGCAAGGCCGCGGCTTTTGTGGAGCGATGGGTAACGCTGCTTCGAGTGTGGCCTTTGTCGATGTGTTCCTGGTTCGAGCCCAGGTAGGGGCGAGGAGAGGGACGGAAGCCATACTGTTACACTGGCAATACTATATTGCCTATAAGAATATCCAATAGTCAAAGGTATATGAAATATAAATGGTATAGAGAGAAATAGTCCTATAAATACTATATTAACTACAACCTAAAACCTCTTACCTTGGAATATTGAAGTCTCATGTTAAAAGGAACCACCAACTTTCATATGTTCTCATGTTCTGAGCAAGGAACTTAAACGTTAGCTTTTTTACATGGCACATATTTTACATGGCACATATTTTTACATGACACACATTTTTAAATGGCACATACATGGCACATATTGCATATTGGCACATATTACTTTCTTCTCCAACACTTTGTTTTTGCATTATTTAAACCAAATTGAACATGTTTCATTATTTATTTGAGGCTAAATTGATTTTATTGATGTATTATATTAAGTTAAAATAAGTGTTCATTCAGTATTGTCATTATTACAAATAAAAACATTTAAAAAATCGGCCGATTAATCGGTATCGCGGTTTTTGGTCATCCAATAATCGGTATCGGTATCGGCGTTGAAAAATCCTAATCGGTCGACCTCTTAATATAAAGACTTTAAAATCCTAATTGGAAAACGAAAGACCCAGTTGAGAGGAGCTAGACAGACGAGTGCTGACAGTATATGCAGTATATACCTTTTGAATCCACACCGTTATCACTCGTAATAAACTGAAAGGTAAACACTGAAATGAACACAGCTGAGGTGCTCTTTCCTGTTTCAAAGCGGTGCCACACTTGCGTTGACATGAGGGGTTACCTTTTTATTTTGTGGTGCTGTGGACGGCGGAGAGCAGACATTTACGGCTTCATTAGCAGATCTTTATGTCCTCGTAAAGATTGAGTAAACGGTCTGAGACTGCGCTGAAATGAAAACCAGCAGACCTTGCTGCTCTATGGACCTGGATCAGTTCACCCCATACTTCTGGGTAAATACGCTCAGTACTTTCAGAACCATTTGACCCGTTTCAGTTCGCCACAAAGGTAGGACATTCGATACCCTCAAAAAGGCCTTCGAGTTCCGACACGGGGGGCATTAAAAAGTTTCAGCGTAAGCTTTGATTTAGTCATCCTAACAAACAATGTGTCACAGTCCAGTCAAGCACCTCAAACCACCTCAAACTACATCCATATGTGAACAAACACAAGCTGCATAAGCAACATTTGTTACAGTTTGACTGAAATAAGTCCCGCCTCGGGAGTTTTGGCAAAAATGCCAGTCTCACAAAGGAGAACAGAGAGTTTGACTAATTCCCTCCTCACATACACTGAGGATTCATCTACCTCAGACTGCATAAATAACACATGAGGCAAGAATCATAAAGAAGCCGATAACACAGAGACGGACAAAATACTTCTTCTTTTTTTTTAAACAAAATACTTTTCTTTTGAGCGAGTGCCAAAACAAATCCAACGTTTTTCCTACAGACGCCCAATAAGACACAACACACTCCAGCTATGACTTCCCCTGCTTCCTGAGTGGAAGAGAGTCAATTGCATGGTTTCCAACGAAAAACAGATGCGCACTGATAGCCTGGCCACGGGACAATAGAGTAAACTTCGCTTTCACCCCTACCTGTGCAATCCTATTTACGCCGTTCGGCATGATAAAATAAGAAAAGCCAATGTGCCCCAATCTCGCTGCGGTCTCGGTGTGTGCCTGCGAGCGCTCACACGCTGCGACACATTATGGCTCATTTACTTCCATCTCAGACCATGAAATAGTTTACCAGAATACCAATTAAAGCCTGTCTACTTGACTCATCCGCAGAGGCACCTGATGAGCCTAATATAAAGTTAATGTAACCCTTCAGTGAACCCCCCCCCCCCCCACAGCACCCATAAAATAATAAGAAACAACGTGGCTCATGTGGTTTCAACATGTAGAGTTTTCAGTGAATACCTCAGCTCTGTGGCATCTAAGCCCGTAGTCCGTGACAAGAGTTCTTTCTGCACACAGCCCTCTACGGATTCCCAAATCCACCGTTCGGTATACTACCTGCCCCCGGGTGGGAATTGGGAAATTCCTCATCCCCGTTAAACAGCTTTGATATGCACTGGAAACCCAAGCTTCTTTGTCAGCTCGGAAACCCAATATGCTGGGAAATGGGCTTCACCTGCGAGTCATTTTTGTGAGGAGGGAAACTGAAAGATTTGCTGCAGCACAACAGGTTCCTTCCCTCAAGTCACAGTGGAAATAGGAGGCTGTAACAGGCATGGCTGAACAGAAACAAGCACGGGGTAGTTTTAAGTGCTTAGGCCTGTATAAAACAAGTCTCATATTCAATAGACCTAAGACCACTAGCTATAACAAAAAAAGGTATCAGTAATCTAGAATTCCTACATCCAGGAGTGGCGTTCTGGCTTGACTACCATACATCAAGTCCACTATCCTCACAAATACCACTGGGCCAGTCAAAATGGTGCCCGTATCAACATGAATGGTACGCCTCTTCAGGGGGCAGCTCTGTGAGGGGAGGATGTTGCTTGTTCAACAGGGGTGGGGAGAAAGGTTGAAGGGGGGCTTAGAAAAGTTTCAATCCTCAGCAAACCACTGACCCTCTAATTGACATCGTCTGAAGTGGAAAAGTAGCGTGCCGTGTTCGCAAATTCACCAATTGGCCGGTTCTGACTTGTCGGAATGACGTTGGAGACGCGCTAGCGTTCATATCACACATCCCTGACTAACTCAGCAACACATTCCTTCTCACAAAGGAACGTTTCAGTAAAGGTTTGAACGGTCCTTCCTTTCACATTCCAGCTCGCCGAAAAGTAACACATTATCAGCGACAAGGCAATGACCGTTGGTCCTCAAACGTCTCCAGTGAAAATGAGCATGAGGACGAGAGTGGAAGAGCGGTTAACAAATGTGATCTTTAAAGGTTATATAGACTGAATTAGTCCTCCAGCCAGTTAATCATTGGCTCATATCACCTAAAGAGAGGTTGATGAGGGGGAGAGAGAGAGAGAGAGAGAGAGAGAGAGAGAGAGAGAGAGAGAGAGAGAGAGAGAGAGAGAGAGAGAGAGAGAGAGAGAGAGAGAGAGAGAGAGAGAGAGAGAGAGAGAGAGAGAGAGAGAGAGAGAGAGAGAGAGAGAGAGAGAGAGAGAGAGAGAGAGCACAAAAGAGAAAGAATATGAGGGGACATTTGAACACACACATTTCCACAGGCGTCATCAGTTTCACCTTTAATTAATAGCCAGGCCAAACCTCTACTGATGCACTTTTGGCTAGAGGCACATTAAAGCAAGATGAGGCGCTTTCAATCTCAATCATGGGGAAAATGAGAAGGCCTGCCCCGCGGTCGGCTCTAGACGCTCCCGCTGAAGAAAATGTGCACTTTCCCAAGAGCTCATTCCCCAAGTCTGAGTAACCTTCCCATGACTCATTGATCTTAATATAAAACAGATCGGATTTCCATTCCTGTAGTAAAATCCCTGGGGGCCCGGGTTGGGGGAGAAATGTTTAATTTGCCTTCTGGCCTCAAAGACGTAGATTACACCTTTCTGACTTCTCCTGCAGCACATTAATATTGTCTTACTTAGCTTTTAGCCTACAGGTGGAAGAGAGGACTGCTTTTTCTGGTAAAATAAGGAAATTAATACTTTTGCTCCCAGGCAGGTATAATTGGCTCTTCGTCATGGGGGCCTGTACACATTAGGCAGAGTATACAGGATGGATATTGCAGGAAACAGGCCTTGGGTTCTGTTCAAAGCGCTCATCTCTTTGGCTTGATATGCAACACTCGAGCGCGATTGGGCTCTCCCTGAACACGGGCCACAGGCTCAGCTGGGCCGCGTGTGGTCCAGATTCGGAGCGCCGTACCGTTCCGCCGGGAGCTGTCAACGACTGAAAGGCATTCCTCCCTGATGAAAAGCTATCGGAGGATGAATGCTGAGAGGACTTGCCAAGTCCTCTTCTCGGAGAGGGAAAACAGGTCTTCGCTTTTTCCTTATATCTTAATATGAGCCAGAGGGAGGGAATGGACGAGGATGGATACTTTCACCAAAGATTCATTGCTGATTACTGCATTGCTGGAATAAGAAGAGGGGTGTGTACTTTGACTGTGACACGAACAGCGACTGGACCAAATCCTCTCAACAGTATTCAGATTTATATTCCAAGGACTCGATTCAAACTGTTCACATGAAAACAAGTTACGTAAAACAGGAGCTAACACCTGGGCCGCGGGGGGGGGGGGGGGGGGGGGGGGGGGGGGGGGGGGGGGGGGGGGGGGGGGGGGGGGGGGGGGGGGGGGGGGCAGACCTTTACAGTGCACTGCCACGGTACACAAACCTCCAAACACGCGGAGAGGCACAAACACATGAAGCGGCATGCGGTCTCACATGTCCATAAGCACAGGGACACATGCTCCCTCGCGTGTGCACTCCGATTTTTTGTTCATGGGTCTTTACTGTACAGGGTTATTAAATTACCTCTGATCCATGCCACTGTTGCCATCGTGTCACAAGGCACTTCTCATTCACGCTTCAAACAGTCTGCGATCCCCTTCAGCGTGTCAGGATAAAGGCATGGCTTCAATCAGCATCGCTCAAAGCCTTTGTGTTCGGTTCCCCCGGGCCTCTAAAAGAGCTATGGCATCCAGGGAGGGGGGCGTGATGGATAAATTACCTGCTGGTTGAATCCAGATTCTAAGCCTCGGCCAGAGTGGTGAAAAAAGTGGCTGTATGCGCCTTTGTCCGGCTTCCATCCAGGCTTTTAAACCTTTTCTTAACAGGAAACTCATGAGTTCTTCAGAGCCAGCTCATTAACCCCATGCAGCCAGGAAGGGCCGTGACATGAAAGAGCTTCTAGGAGCGATGGGTCAAAGGTGACCTGACCACAATGTCATATTGTCTTCCTCACAACATAAAGCAGAAGAGTGGCTCAATGGGGGGGGGGGGGGGGGATTTCCTTGTCTCTTGGTAGTCAAGGCGCAATGGAGATTGCATGTGACTTTTGACTTTTTTTGTCTTTTTAATTGATAACATCCAATGTTATAGGCATGGACAGGCAAATTTGCGTTGACGTAACAAGATTATTTTCCAAATGTATTTAGCATTCAGAGTTTAGCGTCATTTCCAATCTTATCCCTTTCCTTTACTGTAAGAAAACTTAAGAATGGACCGGTGGGATGTGGAAAAGTTCATGCTCTTTCACCCACACTCAAGCTCATTTACACATATGGCCTTTTCCCCACCCACTTATCTATTTGTGCCGAAAAAATTATGACCTGCCAAATTCCTCCAAAGCTCAGTCTATCTCTCACTGCCACACTGCTGCAAATGGGCCTTTATCTGGAGAAATAAAAGCCATATGTATGAGGGAGGGTGGACGGGTGGGAGGGGCGATTTCACTGCTTCAGTGGCTGATCTACTTCAACCCTCACAGCGCAGCAATTAAATTCCCATCCAGCCCTTCCCTTAAGAGGATTTGAGTTCAGGGGGGGGGGGGGGCAGTACGAAGAGGGTGGGCTGCAAGAAATAGGGAGGGGGAAAAAGGAGGTGGAGATAGAGTTGCCATAGGGGTGATGACGCGAGTTCCTCTGAGAGCATGATGTTGACTATGATGCTGTGTTGACTATGAGGCTGACTATGATGTTGACTATGATGCTCACTATGATGTTGACTATGATGTTGACTATGACGTTGACTATGATGTTGACTATGATGCTGACTATGATGTTGACAAGGATGTTGACTATGATGCTGACTATGATTTTGACTATGATGCTGACTATGATGTTGACAAGGATGTTGACTATGATGCTGACTATGACGTTGACTATGATGTTGACTATGATGCTGACTATGAGGCTTACTATGATTTTGACTATGATGCTGACTATGATGTTGACTATGATGCTGTGTTGACTATGATGCTGACTATGAGGCTGACTATGATGTTGACAATGATGTTGACTATGATGTTGACTATGATGCTGACTATGATGTTGACTATGATGCTGACTATGATGTTGACAATGATGTTGACTATGATGTTGACAATGATGTTGACTATGATGTTGACTATGATGCTGACTATGAGGCTGACTATGATGTTGACTATGATGCTGACTATGATGTTGACTATGATGCTGACTATGATGTTGACAATGATGCTGACTATGATGTTGACTATGATGCTGTGTTGACTATGATGCTGACTATGATGTTGACTATGATGCTGACTATGATGTTGACTATGATGCTGACTATGATGTTGAAAATTATGCTGACTATGAGGTTGACTATGATGCTGACTATGATGTTGACTATGATGCTGACTATGATGTTGACTATGATGTTGACTATGATGCTGACTATGATGTTGACGATGATGTTGACTATGATGCTGACTATGATGCTGACTATGATGCAGACTATGATGTTGACTATGATGTTGACTATGATGCTGTGTTGACTATGATGCTGACTATGATGTTGACTATGATGCTGACTATGATGCTGACTATGATGCTGACTATGATGTTGACTATGATGCTGACTATGATGTTGACTATGATGCTGACTATGATGTTGAAAATGATGCTGACTATGATGCTGACTATGATGTTGACTATGATGTTGAATATGATGCTGACTGTGATGTTGAATATGATGCTGACTGTGATGTTGACTATGATGCTGACTATGATGTTGACGATGGCGCTGACTATGATGCTGTGTTGACTATGATGCTGACTATGATGTTGCATATGATGTTGAATATGATGCTGACTATTATGTTGACTATGATGCTGTGTTGACTATGATGTTGACTATGATGTTGGCTATGATGCTGACTATGATGCTGACTATGATGCTGACTATGAGGAGGAAGGGGAAAATAAATGGCGAGAGGTTGATGAAGGGAGCGAGGACACACAGTCAGTACCGGCAGAGGGAGGAGGCAAGAAGCAGGAGGAAACACTAATGGTGTTACGGGAGGGACGGATGACTCAGAGCGAGGGCGTCAGGTGGTGATCTCTGATCACAGTATACAGGGCTAATACAAGCAGAGGACACAAACTGGCGCTGGCACAAAAAAATAACTGGAGCATCGACCCGGTCTCAGCACCACCTGCAAGAACAGTGATCCAGGACCAGGGGGGTTAGTAATTACCTGGTCGGGGTAGCCATGCCCTGTCGCTACGTTCAAACACTGATCCAGAGACAGGTCTAAAGTTTCACACTGAGGCACCAGACCTCACCGCAAGCTACAAATGTTGACCGCACTATGAGGTAAGATGGGAAACAATAACAGCCTTAAAGGCATGCTCAAGTCAAGCGGCAACTTATGAAGAGTGGGAAGCCAATATTAATGTAATAGCCGATTAATGAGGCATGATCCCAGCAAGGCCCTGGGAGCTGGGATAGTGGCCTTATGTGTTTGCACAGTCAGACTGCTCAACAGTGCATCATAGAGACATTAAAACATTGACCTAAACCTCCGATGGCCAGATGCTCGTAGAACAAAGCTGCTCTCTAATGCAACAGCTTTAAATATGTTTTGGTAACTCTGCGGTGCTGGGGACACACCTACTACCCTTTCACACAGTTACACAATTACTGGGTGGATTATCAGTTTAGGAAGTCACCCGGGGTATAGTGGCACATGCTGCAGATTAGCTGCTATAGCCAGCGTTCAGGGAGCGATTCACAGGAAGAGATCAAACACCACTCCACAGAGAGGAAGCCATTTGAATGTGTGTGTAACGCTTGACAGAGCACTACAGCTCCATCCGATTCGGTCTCCACGTTTGTTGAAACAAACTGCTCCACAACAAAAGGGAAATCATTTCCTCCCCGTGTTTTACATGTGCAACCCAGCTGTTGGGAGTCAACTGGAAAACAATGTAGCCGCAGTTAGTTCACAAAGCAAGGGGTAAACGACTCACAAGGCTCTGGACAATATCATCGACACATTATGTAGACAACTTTTGTAAAGCAGCCACAATAGACCAGCCTTTTCCGGTCTCAGTTTATTATCAAATGGCAAAGGCCATAGGCGTATAAGCTACCCTCGGACTATAAATATCAGGGCTTTTACAAAAAAGCAGGTTGGCTTGGATTCTATAGCGCTTTTATGTGACTGTTCAAAGCAGCGCTTTAGCCCTGAGCTCATGTTTGAGAAAGATGAGGCAAAAGGTCTCATTCATATTCCATTCTGTGTAAATAATTGAGTTTGTGGCTACAGAAATAGGTCCTGTGCGAGTAACCACGGCTTGGCTTCGTTCTCAATCTTTAATGATTATGTGGCAGAAAGAGCATTTTCCCCCGTCAGGGCCCCTTGGAGAAGCCCACTTTATCAAGACATAAAACACACTTTTGAGACAAGAGACATACCCACGCATGCACGCACACACAGCCAGAACTTCCAAAAAGGACCGTTTTGTCCTCCGTCGGGAACCACTGATAGTCATCACTGACAAGACTGTGCGGCTAAAAACAGCTTTAATGTATCTGCCAAACCTCACTCTCGCTACGCAGCCCAATTACATCCCTCTGCTGTAATTCCTGAGGAATGTGCGGTTCGGAAGTCCGCCGTCTCGCTTTCCCTGAGTTCCTGAAACAACACAAGGTCACCCCGTGCTCCACCCTCTGTCTTACTGCCTCCATATGGACAGGCAGAAGGTGCTGAGGATACGGTAGAAGAAGCATTCCGATTGGTCCCAGAGACACACCGAGCGCCTCTATTCATTGGTTACCAGAAAGTTCAAACACAACATTAGAGCCTTTGAATGGGTCTTGGTAGCTGGCATGTGGAACAACTTTGAAATGCCGGTCCTCTAAGCAGGAACAGAAGATATGTAGAGCGCTGAAAAGCTGGAGAGCAGAGATTGTGGTGGTACACACCACACTAAAGGGGAGATGCTACTATACCCCACACAAGTACAGATGTCTTTAAAGTATTTGCAGCCTAGACCCCAACAAACCCTGTCAAGATGCCTTATGTGGTCAATAACTCACACATAGTGATGGGAAGCCACACAAAAAGACAAAAGGGTAACAGACTGCTTCAAAAGATGCCATGAACTCCAGAACATTCCGAGGAGGTTCGGAAGACTGTAAATCTGTACGTAATGTCCAGGCCCGGGCACTGGCTGGTAGGGTAGGTCATTGTCTGGAATTTTACTAAGCCTTGGTGTTGGATGCATTCTGGGAGACAGCCACGAGGCTCTATTTTCTCTAGAGGATATCCTGGGTCTGGAGTCAGGGAAGTCGGCCATCATTCCAGCCAGCCAATGAATCACTTGATTAAACAAATGATTGTCATCAAAGTCATCAAGGCTCACGCCTCCAGGCTAACCGGCTTAAGCATAGCATGACAATGCCAAGATTAAAAAATAAATTAGCTTTGGCCCAGTCTCTCCGAAATCAGGGATGGGAGAAAACGGAGATATGATATACACACTATCAAAGGTGACAGATTGGGAAAGTGGATTTTCAATGAGGTCACTGGGGGCCAGAATTTGTGGAACGCCATCCACAAAAGTCTTGTTTGTTTTGGAGGCTTTCCTTGAAATGTTCCACCCATTAAGACTTTGCCGTCGTTTCAAAAGGAGAGTGAGGAAATTAGCGTGTCAGTGACATTTGCATTTAAAATCAAAATGGATTCCATCTCACACGGTTCTTTAACGGCTCCTCCCCCCGTTTAATAAAAGTGCCCTCGTTCTCTCTCTCGGTAACGGGAGCGTTTCGGGACACTGGACATGGCTGGACACCTGAGTCAGAGATGGCACCATATCAGGTTTTGTTCAGCTCTATAAATTATACAAGTGTACCATTTTTCATGCTTCTATACCAGCGTGAACAATTTTCCAGTTTATCTACTGGACTATTTGGGCAGTGTGTCTGCCACCACTGGCCTGGAGAATCAAACTAAAGCACATCTGAAAAGGGCCTTTCAGTCATGACAGGAGATGCAGGAAGCTGTATACTTGCTTCTAAAAACGCCTTAGATTGAGGATAATAGAATGTAGCTATTTTACAAAACACAAAAAGGTTTAAAATGTCTTTGTACAACTGAACCAAATCTGAATTGGCAGCATTTTTCCGGAGAGCAAGAGAGTAAAACATAGCTGTGCCTTGGAGGGCAATTATTAGTTTGAAAAACATTTCCCTACGGTACGATGTACCTAGACAGAGAACTAAAGTACTTCCTGTTTTTCTCAAACTGTTCCTATGACAACCACAACTCTTTGCTGAATATTCATGACTGCTCCATTAAATTCAATGCCAATGAGTAGAAACGTTTACACATGACCTCAGCATTTGGATGAGAGGTGCTATTTCGAAAGCCTCTAAACAAATCTTTACGGAAGTGCCTCAAAACCCTCTGGAATCTGTGGGATTTCTCATGAAAACAACATGAAATTACAGTGTTGCACTGAATCAAGTCAGGGTTTATAATGGAAACACCAGATATTAAAGTGCATTTTTCTGCTTGGCGGAGCACAGTACAGATATCAATTAGGTGCTTTTTAGAACCGATAAAACATGCTCGGAAATATGAGTGAGAACAGACGTGGGAAATGTGGCAAGATGTTTTCCAGCGCAATCTTGGGAGCGGGATGGAAAAATTCAATTGAAGTCATGACTTCTTCATATATCCCCCATTTGTAGATAACACCCCACAGATGAAGCACATTCCCACTCGGATCCTTGTCTATACAGGAGAACAGAGCCAATAGGGAGAAGGAGAGGTTTCACAGGCAGCAGATATACACAACAAGCTTGACCACAAACTATGAAACTCTGCGCCAATAACATTTCTGTAACTTAGTGTGGCGGTCGTGTGCCCAAGTCCGAGCAAGGAGATGGAGAGTGTCGGTCAAAGTTTCTGTTTCTAATGAAGTGACATGAGAGTAACTCCGTGCCACATAAAATACGATGTGTACACCGTCACTCTAACGACGTACGCTGAGAGTGATGGTGAAGCAAGTTCAGGGAGTGAGTGTTTTAATAAATAAATGAAACCAACACGTAACACAAACAAAGCACAAACATGACCCGGGAACAGAAACAAATACGACAGGACGCCGACCAAGATGACGATCCTAGGGATCAGGAGCGGACTGGTCCCCTCTGCTGAGGCGCGGGAACCTGTCCATCCAGCTGAGGCGCGGGAGCATGGTGACCTAGAGCTCCGGAGAGAGCACACTTGACAGTACCCCCGTCCCCGGCGCGTTCGGCTCCAGCTACAGGACCTGGGGATCTGGAGAGAACTGGTCGCCTCCGCTGAGGCGCAGAAACCTGACGTACCGGCTGAGGCGTGAGAGCCTGATGAGCCGGCTGAAACCTCCCCGGTTACCTCGGTCGAGGCACGGGAACCTGTTCACCCAGCTGAGGCATGGGAGCCTATCGAGCCAGCTGAGGCATGGGAGCCTATCGAGCCAGCTGAGGCATGGGAGCCTATCGAGCCAGCTGAGGCATGGGAGCCTATCGAGCCAGCTGAGGCATGGGAGCCTATCGAGCCCGCTGAGGCATGGGAGCCTATCGAGCCCGCTGAGGCATGGGAATCCGACAAACCGGCTGAGACCTCCCAGGCAGCTCCGGCTCCAACACCTGGACCCGACATCACCTCCAACACAAAAAAAAACACTCCGTGATGCTTCCCTTTATTGAGTCGTCATTCTGTAACGATGTACGCTGAGAGTCGGGAAGCAAGTTCAGGGAGTGAGTGTTTTAATAAATAAATGAAACCAACACGTAACACAAACAACGGACAGACATGACCCAGGAACAGGAACAATGACGACTGGGGAAGAAACAAAAGGGAGTGACATATAAAGGGCAGGTAATCAAGGAGGTGATGGAGTCCAGGTGAGTGTCATTGTGTGCAGATGCGTGTAACAATGGTGACAGGTGTGCGCCATAACGAGCAGCCTGGTGACCAAGAGGCCAGAGAGGGAGCACACACGTGACAATCACATACAATTTTGAGGTTTCATCTGACCTCACTCAAAACAACGATCGAATGCGTTGCATGACAATAAGTCCAAATAGCGTTCCAAATATCAACGGGAGATAAGAGCATGCAATTGAATTTTTTGGATCATTCATTTGTCATTTCATTGGAATGATTCAAAGCAGAAATTGATTTTTTGACCCAATACAATGGGTATTTCTCTTGGCAACTGAGACTTACTGGGGATAGTGTTAGGCAGATGTGGGATCGTGTGCTCAGGCCAAACACTTAACTCTCATTACTGTCCTATCTAGCCTAATCCAGCGCCATCCTGCTCGGCACATAGGTCTGCCCCCCCCCCCCCCCCCCCCCCCCCACCCCCAAGTCAGACATCCTCAAGAATTCCTAGCAGTAAAGCACCAGACAGAAGGAGCCCCCTTCGCCAAAAGGGAGACCAAATTCACACTCTCCTCTTCATTTAAAGTGTAACTAGGCTGCATGCATGGTAGTACAGGAAGGAAGCAGACAGGTTAAACACAGGGTCTTTTCCCTGCTTTCCTTTTCTTCGTCACAACCACAGAACCTCCACCACAATCCTCTGAAGGAACGTTTCATTTGCTAACCTAATTAAGGGGACAGAGAGAGAGAGAGAGAGAGAGAGAGAGAGAGAGAGAGAGAGAGAGAGAGAGAGAGAGAGAGAGAGAGAGAGATGGGCTGCTTTATAAACAGTTACTGTTTTCAACAAAAACTTGACATCCACGTTAAGAAAGGTGGGGAGTCACTAGTTTGTCAAATTGTGGCTCCTTACTGTCTACACATGCACGGTGGCAGGGGCCAAAGTTAAACCACCGTCCATGTGCTGCCTCTCCCTAATGTGTTTCCCCAAGCCTAGAAGGCTGGACTTTGTCTTTAATAAAGACAAACAAATACACACACACACACACAACCTCAGCCTCATGAAAAATCCCTTCCAAAAAGTCAAGAGAAGAGAGGGTGGGGGGGGAAGCTGTTCCTTTCAAACAAACGCACACACGTCCTGCAGATGTCCGCGAAGCGTACACAAACACTCCCTTCTCGAGTGTCAGCAAAGCAGAGCGTTGGTGCTGCATCTCCCGTCTTAAAAAACAACAACATTATTTTCAGCTGTCTCAATGTGGAATAATAATGCAACTGTTCTCAGGGTAACTTAAGACGCGGCGGTAATGACAAGCAGCGTCTTAGCCTTGGGGGTGGGGTCGACAAAGCAGGGCTGCGTGCGTGGCTGATGACAAAAGAAGAGCGCATGGGGACAGATGCTTTCCTTCAGAGGCCCAAGGAGCCCGGGCCTGCAGAGTCCATTAGAGATTGCATAACGCTTGGCAGATAGGGAGATTGAAAATGCTAACTTTGTAAGGTAACACCCCTCACCCCGTTTGACCTAAAATCATGAAATTAGGTACATAGGTCCCTCTCCTTACAAGGAACAAATGTCTCGGGGAGCCATAAGGTCAGCCATGATGGATTTTCCGCCATTTAGAATTTTGGGCTAAACTTTTAAAACGCTACTCTTCTGGCAACGAATAACCGATCTGCACGAAACTTGAAGTGTGGCATCTATAGACAAAAGGTCTCTCGATGCAATATTTTTCCAACTAGTACCTAAAACCACAGGGCCACTATTGACCAATAAACATTCACGTGGGGTTGGTCTGGCACATAAATCAGTCAAGGATATTCTTATTGTAACAACACAGTTGCAAACACTATAACTGGCGCTATAACGGGACAAAATGTATATTTTTGACTCAGAGTGATGACATTTGGCTCACATGCTCAGGGATAGGAGCGAGCTAACCCACGCCATATCACAGACACCGCTGGCCTGATTTTGACAAAACTTGGGTGAATGATGAGTCTTGCCATAGAGATCTGGCATTTACAAAATGACACTGATTGGCCCAATGGGGGCACTGCATCATTTGTGGGGGGTGACATGTTTACTGTTCATTCTTGTTTGTTCAATATTTCTTAAAAAATAGATGATGCACTTTTTTTTTTTTTTTACAAAAGGAGGATGGGATAAAGCCCTCTTATAGTCACTTTAAAAGAGACTGCGAGTCGGGTTCTAAAACTGCGCAGAGTCGGGGTGTACAGCTATTCAGGTCAGAACATTCAGAGAAGTTGCAAGAATCTACAGGTAGATCAATAAAGTTGGCTGAAAATTGTATACCGTATCTAGAGGAATAGGAAATGGAAAAAGGCTTGGCATCGGTGGTTCTGGGCCTGCTAGTGAACGCAGTTTGTGTATTGATGTTGCTATTGTCTTCTTTAATACAGAAGCCAAAGACAGCCTCAGGTGTGGAGCTTGGCAGGAGTGTGGGGTGATCCAGCGGTCAGCTAGCAACCTGTGCTACTCGGGCACAACATTACTTCAAATCAGTGAACACAGAACAAATGAGGTGCTGTGTAGTTCTACCCATGGATGCATCTCCCCTGACCTCGTTGTTTTACTTTCCAGTGTTATTTAAGGGCACGGGATCATAAAGCATACAATGCACATCTATAAGCACATCATAAACATTGCTTTATTGCTACATAGCATTATTGCAACGTAATGTAAGTAAGCATGCATTTATGGTGTGCTTATAGATGTGTAAATCCTTATGATATACAGTTTGTAAACAATCACATATTTTGTTATATACAAAGTGTCTATAACCTCAAAAGTGGAATGGAATTTTTGTGTTTTTCCCACTTATTTTCCTTGAATGTCCCGAGATTCATTGGCCAATTCCATGTTTTGAGTTATTCCTTTGAGGTCCTGCATCAGACACTGAGACAGTGCTACCCTCACATAAATCATCAATTTGAAAGGAGGTGAGCACCCACGCTTCCCACCAATACCTGACAAAAATTGACATGCTCCCACATCTGGCAACTAGCGGGAACCCAAAACATAGCTAGGGCCCAACCTTCTTCGCATCCGGGTTACAGGAAATGAAAACTGGGAGAAAAAAAATCCCAGCGGGCATTATAAATCACCTTCGACTACGGCTCTGTCTAAATTGACACACTATTCCCTATACGTAGTGCACTACTTTTGATGAGGGCCCATGGAGCTCTGGTCGAAAGTAGTGCACTATACACGGAATAGGTTGCCATTTAGTCCCATGTTGCTCAGTTGGTACAGCATGGCACTTGCAACGCCAGGGTTGTGTGTTCAATTCCCGTGTGGGACCAGTATGAAAATGTATGCACTCATTACTGTAAGTTGCTCTGGATAAGAGCATCTGCTAAAGGACAAAAATTTTAATGTAAATAGACAATTTGGGACGAAGACCCCAGCTGAAATGTCTTATCTGAAGGGTACAGTAATAACTGTGCTTGAAGGAGTGTGGTAATTAACTGCAGGTTGGCATTTTTTGTTATGAATCTTGCCCTGTAGGCAGCTCTGTAGAGTAGCTGGCACAGTCACAAAGTCATAAAATCTGTTTTTAAACATAACCCTAACCTTAACCACACTGCTAACCCTGATGCCTAACCTTGAATTAAGACTAACAAGCTAATTTCCCCACAGGAATTTAAACAATAGAGACAATTTTGACTTTGCAGCTGGCACATCTAGCGGAATTCGCTCAGTTCTGCCTCCAGGGCAAGATTCATGACAATAAACGTCAACCTTATAATTAACACATAGATTTGCCTGGTGGTTATCAGCCAAACCACTTGATTGACATGTCAACAGGGGTGCCAACATTGAGAATCAATGTCACGCGTCGAGTTTCATTGAGACGGATATTCGCCTCTCACTGCTGCAGGGTACACACAGATAGAGAGAAGCGATAGATTGATAGGGGGAGGGAGAAGGAGGGGGATAGTCAAACATACATGGTCAAACATACATCGTTGCCATGCCCACAAAGCCATGGATCAGACCTTGGTAGGCTACAGCCCAAAGGACCAAGGGGTCAAAGAAAATGACAGGTTGAGGGGCTCTCTTCACAACTGCCTGATGACAATGTTCTTCAAAACAACAAAAATACAAAGTAACATGGCCACTTTTGTGTTTTTGTGAGCTTTGACTTTCTCTCCAATAGTATCCAATGGAGGGAGACCCTATGAGTCAAGCAGACACAAGGGCTTCTGGATCTGAGGCTCATCTGTTAAAAACATGCCCTCTGGGGGTGACTTCATGCAAAACAATGACTCGTTAAAACAGCTAATTGGACAACCATTCCGAGAGGAACGGAGCCAAGTGACAAGACCTGTAAAGCCACAGAGAAAGCAGTGGGACACTTTGAATAAGAGTTCAGTTATAGCACCAAATACATGGAAGACACAAATGCTCAATTATATTTTTCCAAGTACATTCCAGCATTCTAGACAATTTGTGGGATAATCAGTGGGCCCCAATTATATTACCAAACATGAGGATATAGAAACAGCATGATCACATAATAGTAAGTTTGGATATCTATAATAAAACAAATTCCATACATGTCTCTAATATGTTTGGCTCTAATGCTGACTTTCCACTGTAACACCAGTGTTACACTTAAGCAATAAGGCCCAAGGGGGTGTGGTCTAAGGCCAACATACTAAGTCTAAGGGCTGTTTTGGGCACGACGCAACGCTGAGTGCCTGGATTACAGCCCTTGGCCGTGGTATATTGGTCATATAGCACAAACCCCTGAGGGGCCATATTGCTATCGTAATCTGGTTACCAACGTAATTAGAAGAGTAAAAATACATATTTTGTCATACCCGTGGTACCAAGGCTTTAAGCCAATCAATATTCAGGGCTCGAACCCCCCCAGTTTATAACAGTGTTGCAATAGGGAAATTGTGTTTTGAGGACTAGTGAAGAGCAGCATCAACAGCATCGGCGTCATCAAAACAGTACGTCTTGTGTGAGGTGTTAAAGTTCACAGTTAGCTACTGTTATCTAAATGCCAGCTGAAAAGTACCAGTGGCCTGGCTTTGGCCCCACGCCGGAGCCATGGTCCAATGAGACACGGATAGAGCCCGTGTGGAGACGGGAACAGACAAGTCTGAGCCTTTTGGGTAATACACTAGGTAAACAACCTATTGTTACACTGCCATAAACAACTTATTTAGCTCTCACTAAAGTCTTTGTGAGCATTACAGTAGCTTATTGGGTTGCCTGGAATTGTGTCTCACTCTGATAAGCAAAACGGCCAACTGAGCTGGGCACATAACGGAACATAACGTAGCATAAGGATGTATATAACTAGGTTATACTTTCCTGGTTTAGTGTTTGAGTAGGCTAGGCACGTTTACGCAGCCAAAATGATTTTTGGAAAGGCTGCATGCAGCAATAGCGTTTATTTGCATTTCACAATAATAACCTATGAATTGGCCATTACATCTAAACGACAAAAAGCTTCGTAAATGGAACCAGGCTGAGTTTTATGAACTCCAACGGCCAACTGATAACAGGTTAGCTTATAATAAGCAGTGATTTGTAAAAATAAAATTAAAATTATTCTTGTTATTTCCATCCAGAAAGGTTTCCTCTATTTTTGACCAGCAACCTGCCACGTACGTAGAAATGATAGTTTCGGGAAGATGTTCAAATACAGAAATTAAACTAGACAAAACTGTAAAAAAAAAAAAAAAAGAAGATGTATCTCTTCAAAGCAAACTCTGAACGTTGAAACATTGTCAGCATAGACAAACTTGACCGGTCAAAAAAAAAAAAAGTTTAACATTGACTACAGTTGAAGAAATAGCTCTGTCCGGAATTAAATTCTCATTGCTCCTAAATTGTAATATGACCGGCTACAATGTGTCACATTCAGGACAACAATGGGCTACAGTCACAATTGCTTCAAGTGCGTTACGGTATAACATACAAGTGTGAGTGGTCCCAGATTCAACGTTGTTTCCCCCCCATTCTAACGTTACCCGCAAGCAAATCGATATGGTTCACTTTTTTTTAAACTTACCCTTTCCCCCGAGAGAAAGGCCGTCATGCCGAGGGTCAAAATTATCCAAATGTTCCTCATTATTCCTTCAGTGAAATTTGTAGATACAGCCAAAATACCAAATCGTCTTCCTTCTCTCCCTTCCCTCTTCTGTTTGCGACTATCCCCCTCTCCCCTTGCACCCTCGCTCCGGTCCTTTGCGTTTCTCTCACTCTAAGAGTGGAACACCGGATACGTGTTGCGTTTTCTTATTCCGCCACGCACTTTTTCCCTACCAAAACATTTATAGGGGAACGATATACTCAATATATATATATTGAGTCAAATTGCTGCGTAGGACATTTGACTTGGTTGTTTCACAGTTGAATCCGGACTTCTATTCACTTATAGTACAGTTCCGCTAAACTCGCTACGATTCGGCCATTTCACACTTCACAGAAAGTCAACAGTATGCAGAGAGAGAGTCGGGAAGAAAACACAAGGACAGATAGTGCAATGATTGACAGTTACTCCGACCATATGGGTGCATCGTTCAAGCCAAGAGCATTGCCTATCTGTATATCACTACAACGCACTGCCATCAAATGAAATGTCCTATTGCTTGCATCTAGATGTACTTTATTGACGTTTCTGTCATTTAGCAGGCGCGTGTATCCAGAGAGACTTTCAGTAGTGAGCGCATATTCTTTTAAGTACAACCAAGTTCTATCAACTGAGCTACACGGGGACATGATATACTTAGAATATCACTTAATAGCTTACATAATGATAAAATATTGTTTCATGTTCCAGAAAAGTACAGTTACCATTAGTCAACTATAATATAATGTATCATCTTAAATTGTGGGTTATAATTATCTGCATCTTTTAAATCACTGCAGTCATCTCGTCGGGCCTCATCGTTCCCCTTTAACAAAGTATTACTTTACTGAAATGACTGTGACAGCTTGAAATTATAATTGTGCTACTAACTGTTTTTCCTGATGGCCTCGATAGTAGAGGATCATTTTAAGAAATGTTCCTGTCTGTCCATTTCTATGGTTAATTTCCATGCAAAGTCTCCCCCTGCTGGTATAATTCACTCCTAAAGAGATATGAAATGGGATCCAGTTTCAGTAGGCCTACGGTATGAATCCTACAATCATATCACGCATAAATGACAGTATTTGAATCTTGAATGAGCACTTTGTTTCAATTGTTTGACATTCTCATACTGTGAATGGCAAACATGGCTTCTAACTTACAAGTAACCACGCATTCATACTTTGTATCAGACTATATGCTTGTATATTGCCTTTCTCGCACAAATCAAATCCAATTTGATTTGTCACGTGTGCAGAATACAACGGGTGTAGATTTTACAGTGAAATGTTTGCTTACGAGTCCTTCCCAACGAGTAAAACTTGTTTGTATAAAAATAGTAACCCAAGGAATAAAATACACAAGAATAAAGCTATATACAGGGGTTGTTTAACATGATTTTTGAATGACTACCTCATCTCTGTACCCCGCACATACAATTATCTGTAAGGTCCCTCAGTCGAGCAGTGAATTTCAAACACAGATTCAACCACAAAGACCAATGCCTCGCAAAGAAGCGCACCTATTGGTAGATGGGTAAAAAATAAAACAAGCAGACAATAAATATCATTTTGAACATGGTGAAGTTATTAATTACACTTTGGGTGGTATATCAATACACCCAGTCACTACAAAGATACAGGCATCCTTCCTAACTCAGTTGCCGGAGAGGAAGGAAACCGCTCAGGGATTTCACCATGAGGCCAATGTTGACTTTAAAACTGTTAATGCCTGTGATAGGAGAAAAATGAGGATGGCTCAAAAACATTGTAGTTACTCCACAATGCTAACCTAATTGACAATGTGAAAAGAAGGAAGCCTGTACAGAAACCAATATTCCAAAACATGCATCCTTTTTGCAAAAAGGCACTATAGAAATACTGCAAAAAATGTGGCAAAGCAATTCACTTTTTGTCCTGAATACAAAATTATTGATTGTTCAGGGAAGAGTACCACTCTCCATATTTTCAAGTATAGTGGTGGCTGCATCATGTTATGGGTATGCTTGTAATTGTTAAGGACTGGAGAGTTTTTCAGGATAAAAAAGTTAGTGAATGGAGCTAAGCACAGGCAAAATCCTAGAGGAAAACCTGGTTCAGTCTGCTTTCCATCAGACACTAGGAAATTAATTCACATTTCAGCAGGACAATAACATAAAACACAAGGCCAAATCTACACTGGAGTTGCTTACCAAGAAGCCCGGGGATGTTCCTGAGTGGCCAAGTTACAGTTTTGACTTAAATCTGCTTGAACATCTATGGCAAGACCTGAAAATGGTTGTCTAGCAATGATCAACAACCAATTTGTCAGCACTTGAAGAATTTTGGAAAGAATAATGGTCAAATGTTACACAATCCAGATGTGGAAAACTCTTAAGAGACTTACCCAGAAAGAATCACAGCAGTAATCACTGCCAAAGGGGATTCTTATCTAATCAAGATATATTAATGTTTACGTTTTCATAAATGTTTTACCCACTTTGACATAGACAGAGTATTTTGTGCAGATCGTTGACAAAATACATGACAATTAAATCCATTTAAATCCCACTTTGTAACACAACAAAATGAGGAAGAAGTCAAGGGGTGTGAATACTTTCTGAGGGCACTGGATTCAGTCTTGTTAGTGTGCATAGAGTCAATGCAAGATAGGGTCCATGCAGATAGTCTGTGTAACCTTTTAATTGACATTTTTAGCAGCCTTATGGCTTGGGGGTAGAAACCGTCTCGGAGCCTGTTGGTCTGAGAGCCAATGCTCCTGTACCGTTTGCCGGATAGCAGCAGAGTGAACAGTCTGTGGCTTGCTGGCTGAAGTATTTGGCCATTTTTCGGGCCTTCCTCTGACACTGTCGGATTTATTGGTCCTGGATGGCAGGGAGCTCAGCCCCAGTGATGTTCTGGACTGTCCGAACCACCCTCTGTATCGATTTGCAGTCGAGGGTGGTGCATTTGCCATACCAAGTGGTGATGCAGCCAGTCAAGATGCTCTTGATGGTAGCTGTAGATCTCTTTGAGGATCTGAGGGCCCATGCCAAATCTTTGCAGCCGTCTGAGGGAGAAGAGGTGCGGTCGTGCCCTCTTCATGACTGTGCAGGTGTGTGTGGACCATGTTAAGTCCTTAGTGATGTGGACGTCTCTGACCTCCTCCCAGTAGGCTATCTCATCGCCGTCGGTGATCAGGCCTACCACCGTCATGTTGTCAGCAAACTTGATGATGGTGTTGGGAGTCGTGCGTGGCCACACAGTCGTGGGTGAACAGGGAGTACAGAAGAGGAGAGGCAGTGTGAAGTGCAATAGAGATTGCGTCATCTGTGGATCTGTTGGGGCGGTATGTGAAATGGAGTGGGTCCAGGGTGTCTGGGATGATGGTGTTTATGTGTGTCATGACCAGCCTTTCAAAGCATTTAGGCAGGTTACCTTGGAATTCTTGGGAACAGGGACAATGGTGGTCAGCTTGAAACATGTTGGGATTACCGTCTGGGACAACAGAAGCCATGTCACCTTGCTGCCAGACTTTTCTCTCAGCTCAGTCTCACTATCGGTTGAGAAAGGACACTGGCAAACTTCTGAGAAAGGATTTCAACATAACACTGTTTAAATTAGGAGTACAATAGACCTATACCCTTTCGTAGTTAGCACTGTATAAACCTCAACTTTATGAAACACAGTTTTCCTCTTTCCGAATCGCGAGCAGGGTGCTCTGCTTTTGGTCGTCCGCTTCAAACAGAAATCCCTTAACATCCCCTGTCATTGTTGAATATGGATTGTAATTACAGGCATGACTGGTCCTTTACAAGAGGTGACATGCGTCAACTGCAAACTATTTCAGAGAGTATAGACTTTAGGACCGCAACGTTCTGAAGAGCAGAGCAAGGGCCTAATGCATGGAGAATAGAGGAGGCTTTGTGGGAATTTATTGAACTATTTGTCAGAAACTTTTAGTGAGTATAGTTCCAAGTTGGGGGTGTTGTTCTTGAATGTGGTTGTGCTTTTTATAGCAAGACGAAACCAATACATTATGTATCAGGACAAAGATCTTTTATGGTGAAAGGTTCACTACACCATCAACTCTGAGTGAGTATATTGAACTCATAATAATGCTTACCAGAATTGACCAACTTAGGGTTATCTTTTTTTTGATAACTTTGCATACGGCCTTGCAACTATTAACTTAGGTTTATCTTTTTTGATAACTTTGCATACGGCCATGCAACTATTAACTTAGGTTTATCTTTTTTGATAACTTTGCATACGGCCATGCAACTATTTGGCCCACAAGTTGGATGGCCACACTGTACTTAGTACCTATACCATGTGTCATTTTTCTCTCTACTACTATCTCAATAAAACTGATCATCTTTGATAACCACTATGTCATTACTTAGCTATACGTGGTATCTGCAGATAACGGGCTGGAAACAATGACTGAATTGTAATAAATAAAAGGCCCCTGTTCCCACAGTAACTGTGTAACTTAATATAAAGTGTGACCCTGTATCTCCTTCCCCTTGCTTACTTCTTAAGGGAATCTTCTGTGTTCAGAGTCTGGAGCATGGCGCAACCTAGCCATTGCCAAGGCTGGTGGAATGAAATCTATAGGGGGATTTGGCTCCTGCCATCATGCCCTCCTGGTCGGATCCAGCCCGTGTAAAGGAGGGTCCATGGAGGGATCACCCTCCAGCCTCCCTCCAGCGGCCCCTTCCATCCCTGCACCCTGTGTCCCATCCCCCAGTCTCCAGAGCAGGCTTAGCTCTTGCTCTGGCATCCCAGATTACCCAGCCAATTAGAGTGAAGGCAAAGCCCCTTCTGCCACAGTGGCTGGTGCAGCCGCAGCATGCTGAGAAGCTATGGCCCTGTGTTATACGAGGATAGGACACAGGCAGCACTGACTGGTAGACATGCAAGTCACCCTGGGGGAAAGAGTCATGGCAGCTGTCTTACGTCAAATGGATATAATGTATAAGTCAGTATGAAAGACGCAGAATTTACATACTGTAGCATGAGATTTACTTAGCAGTTATACATTTTATGGAGGATAGTGATGCATTGAATACATGCCATGGTATTTTGTGATCATTATATATGCTTTGAAACTGAACCATATACAATGATGGATTGATTGTACAGTAATACTGAAAGAGGAAATCATATTTCGTTATTTCTCAAACAACAGCACCACCTGGTGGCAAATAATAATAGTTCCCGAACATCCAAACGCATTTAGACAGTATACTGGGGGAAACCGTAAACAGGATATAAAAATTATATTTCAAGTGATAGCCCAGAGGCAAAAGTCTTACATGTTGAGAAAAATAATACAAAAATAAACCTGCAGGCATATGTTTGGGAAAAAGCAGCTATTGTCTGTATTTTTCTCCGCCTCGGTTCAAGGCTACAATGTGAAACTCAACACACACACACACAGTAGCAGTGTGTGGGTAAAATCTCTGGGTTAAGCCTAGCCAGGAAAAAAAGCCATAATATTTTTTACAACCTGTTATGATAATTGCGTATTTTCCTCTATAACCCACTGTGATATATATAAGGCCGAGACAACAAGAAGAGAACAGTCACACAGTGGGCAGAATCATTGGTGGAAAAAGTACACAACTGTCAAGATACCTTAATAGAAAATGACTCAAGTAAAAGTGAAAGTAAAAGTCTAAAAGTATTTGGCTTTAAATATACTTAAGTATCAAAGTAATAGTAAAAGTATAAATCATTTCAAACTCCTTATATTAAGCAAACCAAATGGCACAATGTTCTTGTTTTGTTCGTTAATCAATAGCCAGGTGCAAATTTCTGTTCTGCTGAGCGCAAAATTGAACGTTGAACTCTGTGCAACTTCCAGCGTGCCTTTACTATGAACACTGAGGCTGTACCCACTTTAGGTTAGAGTTTTAACAGTGGCCAAGTAGGCTACTGTGGTTATTTGATCCTAATGTAGACCTACCAGAGTGACCTACCACCAAAAACAATGGAGAAAATGCATCCTATAACACTTTAACATGGAAATAGCTGTTCTATCATTCAGCCTACAGTAGCAGCCATTGTGTGGTGTTCAACGTAGACCTACATTCCATGAGACTTTTGGGGGAAAAAACATGCAGGGCTTGACATTCACCTGTTTATCCACTTCACCTTCAAACAAGGTGACTGAAAATGTTGTTTTGTTTTGTGATGCAAGAAACCACTTTACAAAATAAAATGCATTATTATTCCCATACCATTATTACAGAGAATAGGCCAAATTATAATACCCTCTTCCTATTGGTTACTTAGCTTATGCAAGCCTGTCTCAAAATACAACACTGCCCCTTTAAGACAAAAAAAAGCTCTTTACCTGACTTGCTTTTAAAAGATTTCTAGAAATGTACACGTTTTGTGCTCTTGTAGGAAGCAATCACTCCCCTATTGCTGACTACAAATGTTCTATAATTGGACTCACTAAGTAGCAAAGGATATGAACAAAATGTGCACACGTGGCTACATGCAGCTCTCACTTTGATCTCAAAACAAGCACATCTACTCACGACCACTCATGCTTTAAACACAGTCCAGTTCAAAGTGAATGGCACAGATCCATATATGGCAAGGATCTATTTGCATATAGGCCTACTGCAGCTCTGATTGTTTATGCAGCACCGGTCTATGTAGAATACGGGCTGAGTTGTCCATGTCAATGCAATAGAATCCTACTCCGATGCGTTCTGCCTACAACAAAATATCTTGCATAGTTAGTTTTGTTTCAGTAAGTTGCATTGAAAGTGACTAATATTGCATTGATTCTATCACAATTGCCACAGTAAAGGGAAACGTTGATAGTGTTAACAGAGAAAACTCTAGAACAGTGGTCACCAACTTCAAGATCACTTTTTGAGTCAACTTAAAAAATGGAAGCCTATGCAACATTAACCAATTAAAAACAGTGCTCTAGCAATGAGGTTTGTGCAGTCAGCTATAGGCCCAATACATTATCACTGCATATTGTCTTTGCTTGAATTGCCATGCCTCTGCATTGTTGTTCAGAACATTTAAAAACATTATATTTCAACATTTGAGGTAGGCTATATGATCACACCGGTAATAGATCCCTTGTTTTATTTGTGAGGCACAGCTGAGTGAGCATACATTTAAATAATTAGCTTTGATTTTACTGGGCTGATGGTCAATCTCAGCGGAGGGAGAGAGCAGCAGACTGAGGTGACCGTGAAACTCCGAGTTGCACCACATTATTTCGGCCTCAAGCACAAATTCATGTTGTTACTCCTATGAACAGAGAAAGTGAAATATTCCTAGATGTTAAAAAAAAGACCCAAGCTGCTAATAATAACAACAAAAACGCAAGCCTATAGATACACTTTCATACTCATTCATTACTGCTGCAGTGCTTGTTGTAGTGCTGAGTGGAAAAAGGAAGGACGTGCCTTTTAGGACTTATAAAAGTGTTGAATACAACGTGTTGACAGTGCTGGGCAGTGGAGGCTCCTCAGAGGAGGAAGGGGAGGACCAATGAACGTTTTTCAATGAAGGTCTACAGTAGCCTCAGCAGCACTCTGGAAGGTAGCACCATGTTTTAGCCAAAGGACAAAACCTAGGAGGCTCATGGTTCTCACCCTCTTCCAAAGACTTACACAGTAATTATGACAACTTCTGGAGGATGTCCCCGAATCTTTCAGAGCCCTTGCAGCGTGAACTGATGGTGTCCACCCAATCAAAGGATCAGAGAATGAATCTAGTACTCAAAGCATAAGCTACAGCTAGCTAACACTGCAGTGCATACAACGTGGTGAGTAGTTGACACAAAACAGTTTTTAACAAATTCATTTCTTCCAAAATTAAGAAGAAGCAAGAGAGCAAGAACGAGAAAGAGAGGCAGAGAGAGAGAGAAAGCTAGCTATATTTGGTTGTATTTTTTTTTTCACTTAGCTAGCGAATGCAACTACCTAGTTTACTCAAATACCCAGCTCAAACAGAGAGGGATGCTATGTTAGCTAGCAGCTGGCTATGGCTATCCAACACTGGACCTCTTCCAAGTCAAAGTAAGCTTTTGGTGGTATTAATTTATTGCCACCGGTCTAACTGCTAAACTGCTTTCTGACTGTACACTGTGTTGCATGATTGTAGGTGGTTTACCAACGCGTTAGTATAGGTGTGTTGACTATGTTGTGACAAAGATGTAGGCTGTGTGTAGCAGTTACAGGGCATGATATGGTTTGGCTTGGAAAGTTTTTTTCGCCTGGTCACACAGCTAATGTGTTGTGCACTGAAGTCCACAAGGAAAGGGAAAAGGTGAGAGGAGAACCCGTAGACAGTTGAGAGAAGGAATTATGTGTACAACATGCAAAGTGATCATGCTGTTTTTATGTGGCTGCTATGAAAGTGAACTGTATTCGGGGGTGTATTCATTCTGTCGATTCTGTTGAAAAATATTTCTTAAACGAAAGCAAATGGAACGAAACGGGGATAAACATACCTGAATTTGTCCAATAGAAACTCTTGTTTGCAACTGTTGGACTAATGAATACACCCTAGATCAGCTAGATGCAGGCAAGAGTGTGCAAGGCGGTATTGAATGTGTCACTGTCTGTCACCTTGATTACTCAAAATTCGCTCGATATGGGCACCTACGTTATAAACTTTCATTCATAGACTAGGTTGTAGCAACCTCATGATGGGTATAGGGAAAAGTAGTAGCATAAAACCAGCTGTGTTACATTGAGCTAGGTGAATGGAATAATGAATGTCCATGGTACTGGAGTGTGTGTGTGTGTGTGTCAAATCAAATCAAATCAAATTTTATTTGTCACATACACATGGTTAGCAGATGTTAATGCGAGTGTAGCGAAATGCTTGTGCTTCTAGTTCCGACAATGCAGTAATAACAAGTAATCTAACTAACAATTCCAAAACTACTGCCTTGTACACAGTGTAAGGGGATAAAGAATTTGTACATAAGGATATATGAATGAGTGATGGTACAGAGCAGCATAGGCAAGATACAGTAGATGGTATCGAGTACAGTATATACATATGAGATGAGTATGTAAACAAAGTGGCATAGTTAAAGTGGCTAGTGATACATGTATTACATAAGGATACAGTCGATGATATAGAGTACAGTATATACGTATGCATATGAGATGAATAATGTAGGGTAAGTAACATTATATAAGGTAGCATTGTTTAAAGTGGCTAGTGATATATTTACATAATTTCCCATCAATTCCCATTATTAAAGTGGCTGGAGTTGAGTCAGTGTCAGTGTGTTGGCAGCAGCCACTCAATGTTAGTGGTGGCTGTTTAACAGTCTGATGGCCTTGAGATAGAAGCTGTTTTTCAGTCTCTCGGTCCCAGCTTTGATGCACCTCTACTCACCTCGGGTGAACAGGCAGTGGCTCGGGTGGTTGATGTCCTTGATGATCTTTATGGCCTTCTTGTGACATCGGGTGGTATAGGTGTCCTGGAGGGCAGGTAGTTTGCCCCCGGTGATGCGTTGTGCAGACCTCACTACCCTCTGGAGAGCCTTACGGTTGAGGGCGGAGCAGTTGCCGTACCAGGCGGTGATACAGCCCGCCAGGATGCTCTCGATTGTGCATCTGTAGAAGTTTGTGAGTGCTTTTGGTGACAAGCCGAATTTCTTCAGCCTCCTGAGGTTGAAGAGGCGCTGCTGCGCCTTCTTCACAATGCTGTCTGTGTGAGTGGACCAATTCAGTTTGTCTGTGATGTGTATGCCGAGGAACTTAAAACTTGCTACCCTCTCCACTACTGTTCCATCGATGTGGATAGGGGGGTGTTCCCTCTGCTGTTTCCTGAAGTCCACAATCATCTCCTTAGTTTTGTTGACGTTGAGTGTGAGGTTATTTTCCTGACACCACACTCCGAGGGCCCTCACCTCCTCCCTGTAGGCCGTCTCGTCGTTGTTGGTAATCAAGCCTACCACTGTTGTGTCGTCCGCAAACTTGATGATTGAGTTGGAGGCGTGCGTGGCCACGCAGTCGTGGGTGAACAGGAAGTACAGGAGAGGGCTCAGTGTGTGTGTGTGTGTGTGCGCGCACAAGTAGAAAAACATGTTGATTCACCCTACTTGTAGAGGAACGCCTATGCAATCTTCCTCTCTGTCATACAGTAGCCAACCTACTTTTAGTCTTTGTTGTCCTAGACTAGGCTACCAGGCTAAAAGGCATGCCAGCAAGCCTAACCTAATTTCATGGCCGACGATGAGCCAACTCGTTCACGTTAGCCTAATATATCTAGTTACATGTTGAACTTCCATCCTCTCAGGCCAGGGGCACAATGTATCCCCCCAGAGACTTTATGGTTGGATCAGAATTGCCGTTATAATCATTGGCTGGTACACCAAGTCCACAAGTCCAAATCCCTATCTCCATCCATGGCTAATTTAGGAAAGGGACGATTTTATCTAACTAGCTAGCCACCGGAGGACAACTTCACAACGAGATGATTTTTTTTTTTACAATTCTATCAGTGCTTTTGATGCAATATGATTTGTGTGAAGTTAAATAAAAAATGGCTTCACTTGACACTTTTGTTTGGTGCGCCAGGACCATTCACAGTAGAGCTCACTCAGTTTAGCTCAACACTGATTGGCTATTATTTTATTTAAACATTATCAAGGGAGTCCAAATGCTTGCTGGCTTCTCTTGCTAATGAATTCAATGCTACAGGTGGCAACAATGTCATACTCTTTTTGGCCAGACATACTGAGACAGAGGGATGCTGTTTCGCTCAGTTGGATGCTTTCTCTGGTGAGATACATTCAGCCACTTGCGAATTGAAGGACAATTATGAAACACAAATATCATAAATACGCACCACTGCACACAAACACACACGCAGACACACAAACGCGCACATACTATCACTCTGTGTCTGAGGGCACACTGTCAGGTAGAGTAGGCCAGAAGGCTAAACTGAAAAACCTAACCTCCATCAAATAAAAAGATGGCGGCGACGCAAAAGTACTTCTGTGCTTCTGGGTGTTTATTTACATAGTGAATACGGAAGAAAAACAACAGTACTGCCATCCAAAGTATCCATTATGGGACAGCTATAAAAAATGTAATTAAAATAACAATGCTGCCCCATCAATAGCTCAATCCAAAATGGTCCCCCCCTTGAACTGAAAGAGAGGCTCCTTTTTGTAGGGGAAGCCCCTCCCATCAGAGCATACCCAGCACTAATTAATTAGCAATTACCTTCATCAAAGCTTACATTTCCCACTCAGCTAAACATCATGAATGATATGCATTGCAACACGTTTCTCATGATACAATATACCAATATAACATTTACAAAATCCCATCCCTACTGACATGGAGTCTTCCAATAAGCTCATTCACATGAACGAGCCATTCGGGACAGGCACTACAAAGCCAGCCCGATTACCGTACCTCTGGTCCTTATCCCAGCATACACGGAAGCTACAGAGACGGAGAGAGGGGAACAGAACCAAACAAACAACGCACTCATCCATAACATTGATAAGTACAATAAACGTTGCTTAAATTAAACATGAACGCTTGTCTGTATATTCTTTATGCCATGAACTGTTACTGACGGGAGGAAAGAATAAAGTGTGAAATGTATGTACTAAGAGAGTTAACGTCTCTATCTTAGTACATACAACTCTCATTGTTAATGTAGCTAATAACAGAGCAGGGAGGCGCGATTAATGTGTGTGTGTGTTGGTGTACTGACGGACTTCTCCGTCACACACTCCCTCTGTGGGGGCCCGTGAGGCGACTGTATTGGCACGGCTGAGGCTGCTGCGTTGAAGGTGTTCTTACTGCTTCTAACATGGACGCCGGGGTCTTCATCGTCATCATCCTCTTCCCCCTCCTCGTTGTTGGCTCCCTTGTGCATGAGGGTGGTGCAGCTGAACTGGCTCAGAGGCTTCTCTAGAAACCCAAATCTAGGAAAACAGATATTAAAGTTCACACATAACAGACATAAGTTCAGGGGTGTGGCAATACAGTGCATTTGGAAAGTATTCCCTTTGGCACATTTTGCCTTATACTAAAATGAATGTAATTTTTTCCCCCCCTAATCAATCTACACACAATACCCCATAATGACAAAGCGACAACAGGTTTTACATTTGTTTTGCAAATGTATCCAAAATAAAAAACAGAAATACCTTATTTACAGATTTTGCTATGAGACACAAAATTGAGCTCAGGTGCATCCTGTTTCCATTGATCAGCCTTGAAATGCTTCTACAACTTGATTGGGGTCCACCTGTGGTAAATTCAATTTATTGGACATGGTTTGGAAAGGCACACACCTGTCTATATAAGGTCCCACAGTTGACAGTGCATGTCAGAGCAAAAACCAAGCCATGAGGTTGAAATAATTGTCCGTAGAGCTCCAAGACAGGGTTGTGTCGAGGCACAGATCTGGGGAAGGATACCAACACATTTCTGCTGCATTAAACGTCCCAAAGAACACAGTGGCCTCCATCATTTTTAAATGGAACCACCAAGACTCTTCCTAGAGCTGGTCGCCCGGCCAAGCTAAGCAATCGGGGGAGAAGGGCCTTGGTCAGGGAGGTGACCAAGAACCCAATGGTCACTCTGACAGAGCTCCAGAGTTCATCTGTGGAGATGGGGGAACCTTCCAGAAGGACAACCATCTCTGCAGCACTCCACCAATCAGACCTTTATGGTAGAGTGGCCAAACGGAAGCCACTCCTCAGTAAAAGGCAAATGACAACCCACTTAGAGTTTGCCAAAAGGCATCTAAAGGACTCACAGACCATGAGAAACAATATTCTCTGGTCTGGAAAAACCAAGATTTAAGTTTTTGGCCTGAATGCCAAGTGTCCCATCTGGAGGAAACCTGGCACCATCCCTACCATCTCCCAGTCACTGCTGGTGGCAGTGACTGGGAGACTAGTCAGGATCGAGGGAAAGATGAATGGAGCAAAGAGAGATCCTTGATGAAAACCGCTCCAGAGCACTCAGGACCTCAGACTAGGGCGACGGTTCACCTTCCAACAGGACAACGGCCCTAAGCACACAGCCAAGACAATGGCTTAGAGATGAGTCTCTGAATGTCCTTAAGTGGCCCAGCCAAAGCCCGGACTTGAACCCAATCGAACATCTCTGGAGAGACCTGACAATAGCTGTGCAACGCCGCTCCCCATCCAACCTGACATAGCTTTGCAAAAATGTCAAAAAAACAGTTTTTGCTTTGTCATTATTGGGTGTCGATTCCTGAGGGAAATGTTTTAAAAAATCAATTTTAGAATAATGCTGTAACAAAATGTGGAAAAGGTCAAGGGGTCTGAATACTTTTCGAATGCACTGCACAAGAGATATTCAGAAGTTCAATAGAATGTTTCCAGTGCATATTATCAGTCTCTTACACCTCTAGTTTGTTCTTCCATTCAACCTTCTGATTCAGCGAACATATTTATTCCCTAGCCTGGTCCCAGAACTTTATGCTGTCTTGCTAACAATTGGAGTGACAATGGCCATAGGAGTTGGCAAGACAGCACAAACAGACCTGGGATGGGGCTATTCTGGGTTACACAGCGCGGCCTGGCTCTGATTCTTGAGTCTGTTGCGGTGGAACAGGTGAGGAGCCTTCTCCCGCGGATAGGGCAGCAGGGACACCATGACTGGGGAGAGCTGGGTCACGAGCTTACTCAGGGTCAGAGGACGAAAAGCAGAAGACTGAGGACCAATTCCAAACGGGTGCCTATTCCCTAGGCACTAGATATTCATTTGTTTGGGTTTGGGCATAAGAGTGAGGAGCAATCCTACAGTGGGAGGACAAAATCACACGAGTCATACTGTAGAATTTCCTTAACTTCTTATGGCTGCAGGGGCAGTATTGAGTAGCTTGGATGAAAGGTGCCCAGAGTAAACGGCCTGCTCCTCAGTCTCAGTTGCTAATATATGCATATTATTATTAGTATTGGAAAGAAAACAAGTTTCTAAAACTGTTTGAATGATGTTTGTGAGTATAACAGAACTCATATGGCAGGCAAAAACCTGAGAAGAAATCCAAACAGGAAGTGAGAAATCTGAGGTTGGTATATTTTTAACCCAGGCCCTATTGAATTCACATTGGGATATGAATGAAGTTGCACTTCCTAGGGCTTCCACTAGATGTCAACCATCTTTAGAAACTTGAATGAGGCTTCTGCTATGTTGTGGGACTGAATAAGAGCTTAATGAGTCAGCTTACTGGCAGAGAGCCATTTCCTGGTAATGCGCATTCCACATGATATCGACTTGCTTCTGTAGACACAAAGGAATTCTCCGGTTGGAACATTATTGAAGATTTATGATAAAAACATCCTAATGATTGATTCTATACTCAGTTTGAAATGTTTCTTCGACCTGTAATATAACTTTTTGAAGTTTTTGCCCAAAGTTTTTGTCCAAACGCACAAGCGTTTGGATATGTGTACCTAACGCTAACAAAAGGAGCTACTTTGACATAAATAACGGACATTATCGAACAAATCAAGCAATTATTGTGGAACTGCGATTCCTGGGAGTGCATTCTGATGAAGATCATCAAAGGTAAGGGAATATTTATCATGTAATTTCGGGTTTCTGTTGACTCCAACATGGCATCTAATTTGATTAATTTTCTGAGCGCCGTCTCAGATTATTGCATGGTTTGCTTTTTCCGTAAAGTTTTTTTGAAATCTGACACAGCGGTTGCATTAAGTAGAGGTATATCTATAATTCCATGTGTATAACTTGTATTATCATCTACATTTATGATGAGTATTTCTGTTGAATCGATGTGGCTATGCAAAATCACTGGATGTTTCTGGAACTAGTGAACGTAACGCTCCAATGTAAACTCAGAGGCCTGTAATTTTCATCATAGGTACACTTCAACTATGACAGACAAAATGAGAAAAAAAATCCAGAAAATCACATTGTAGGATTTTTTATGAATTTGTTTTGGCCTGGACCTGACAGCATAACAGCAATAGACCTCAAATTACTTACAGAACTGTCTGTCAGATGTTAGGAGCTGACATTAAACATCCTGTCACTCATATCTGACAAGTCTTAAATCTGTCTCAATCAGTCCTATGAGTCCTATGGGATGGGAGGTAGCTAGACATCATTCAAGGAGAGATGGCTTTCCAAACCAAACCATTTGGTTCTTTACTGCAACATAGAAATCACTCAACATGTAATGTGGTAGTGGATAGATAGTCACGCACGCACCCACACCACCCTAGCCCTCCCCCACTCCCCACACACCTTTGGTCTGTCCTTTGTGGCCTCCACCCTGTTCCTGAGGGTGGGGAACGCAGCAGGAGCCCTACCTCCTCCTGGATACCCCTTGGGTCCTTCCTAATGAACGTAGCAGAAGAAGCTGTACAGACACTGGGACAGACCGAGCAGATAGCCAGGTAAAGGTAAAGGTTACCTGAAAAACAGAGCTGAAATGCTACAGTTGGATTGGTGCAGCTAGTTTGTTTATGTTTACTGCTGTCGGCACCATCTTCAGGAGACAGAGGTACAGTTAGCCATCCATCCATTCATTCAGGCAGTCAGCCAGCCAGTCTATTTCAAGCTGCTAGTAAAACACAGAATCTGGGTTTGTGTCACATCATCATTCCTTTTTTTTTTCAAAAGACATTTACTAAGGTCATAAGAGCTATTCTGGTACTAGATGCAGACACACCGGGTGCTGCGTTACCCTATAATAACCCTGATATACTATACCACCACCGCTGGTTAAACAGTACTGCCTGTCAAAGCAGTAGCCTCTGTTGAGTCAACATCTCCTCTGGAATATACAGTTGCAAAGGTCAAATCCCCACTCTGTGGTGTTTGGTACTAACCTCATACAACTGCCTCTTTATAGGTCAGTGCCACGTCTCCTGTATAAACAAAGCACTTAAAGTGATAGTTTAGCGCAGTAGGTGAAATGTTTTGTGCATGGAGGTTTGGCCGCCACACAATTTCTGGACGTATTAGATGTGGTGTATAATCTACGTACATAGATTATTCTGGATATAGACTTTAACTGCTAATCACATTGGCTCTAAGCATCTTCTTAATAATAACCAAATTAGTAAATATCCCCTCCAGCCTTGCTGCGCGGTGACTGACCTGCCATACTCATTAATACGTGAATTAGATAATAATAAAAAAAATAAATTTATATACACCTACCCAAATAATAGTGTAAAAAATATGTGCACAAAAATAAGTCCAGAAAAGATTGTAACATTTGCTACCGCTGTAGCTGCCTGTTACCTGCTAACCTCAAGGGCTTGGGTTTCATCATCCCGGATACATTGCCCAGGTGGATGTATGCTGATCTGGTCATATGAAATAACCATTGTCATTACTGTAAAATGAATCGTTAACACGTTCACGAGTGAGCGTCGTTATTGCAGCAACACGTGCCCGCTTTGTTAAAACGTTGCATTCGAGCCCTCTCGGGCAGTTTGTTGTTCTATATGTGGCACATCTTGCAATTGCTACATTGTAACATTCACAAAAACTCAATGACAACATTATGTCAACCTTGTCACGTTTTACAAACTTACCGTTTCCTTCTTTTGTGGCTTCGGGCACGTCTGCTTTATAAAATAACGCTTATCTTCGTCCCTGACTCCCTGGATTTGTTAACAAAAAATGTAGGCCTAAGGGTGTGTTGGTAAATTAAATCTGGAGTGTCAGAGTGCGCTCAGAGGGCGCTCAGAGTGCGTCCAGAGTGCGTTCAGAGGGCGCACTGGGCGTTCGTAAATTCAGAGCGTTGTCAGATGCGTTGTTAGATTGTCCGTTGGTAAATTCCGAGGGTTTCGCTCTCTGTGCGTCCAGAGCGCATACTGGACGCTCTGGCCTAGGAGTAGGGTTGACCCCAAAGTTCTGACCTCACAACGGCTGTCAAGCACCCAAGCTAACTGGATATCTTGCTGTCTTCTTCCAGACACAAATGAGAGAACGCCTTTTAGGCTGTTTTCGTGTTGGCGTTGTTGACTTGTAACTGTGCTGCTGGCAACAATTGATTATGCTTTTTTTTGCCGAGGTTTACACGGTCCATATTCAACGGGTGTTGAGCATTCATAAATTGATCAGTTATTCTGCACTCTGGCACACTCGGACGAAAGTGCTCTGAAATCGGAGTAGATAGCCAGAGTGAATTTACGAACGCACCCCTAGTATCTAGGCAACAGCAAATCGGGGTCTAGTGTGGAGCAGAACGTGACAGCACGCGAACAAAGAGAAGTGCCGAATCCAATGTATTGGTTAACAATGAGGAACCTATGCATTTCAAGACAGGTCAGAATTATTATAACAATTGCTGTGGAGTATCTAATGCATGTTCCTTGCTTTCATTGTAGAGAATTGTTTTCTTCTTCAACAGGACACAATATCTATGATACAAATAATAAAAAGCAAAGGCACACGGGTATATTTTATTTTATTTTAAATGCCAGACATTTCAAAAACACTGCAAATTCAGTTCATTTCCCATTTGAAAGAATTGACTTGACATATTTCGACATGAGGTCATTTCCAAACTGTCAACAAAGCTAATAACAACATCTAACCTTCACAGAACACCTAACATCCTGACAATCATTTTCAATGCGCTATTTCGCTCAGACATCTCTCCCTGTCCTCCTATGAAGACATCCAAGCCCCATTCCTTATCCTTCACGCCTGGGAGAGCACCTGAAGACTGTATAAACTCAATATCACAACTCCTCCCTGGAATACATATCAAATCAAATGAATATTGTGAAACTACCTTGCCACAATTCTCTCCTACAATATCTTCTCATATTTCACTCAATTGGTTTTTGTGTTAAATATCAAATTCAGTTCAATTACAGGTATACAAAGGAATATCAATAAAGGTACTATCAATGACAAACACAATTGTATTAATAAAACTCACCAGAAAGTCTGTTTATACAAGGCACATAAAATGGAGGACATATAGAGAGGTGTTAACGAATGACAATGGAAGGTTAATAAACTACACGCATACTCTACTGTATGTTTGAATAAATATGCTACTCACATGCATCTAGAACAAATGGAAGACAAATATCATTTGAGCTGTTATTTCAGGGGAAGATCTTACCTTCAAACTATTAAGAATAAAAATAAAAAAAATTGTCCAAGAGGTATCGTCAGTCCTTGTCCACGGACGACATGATCAGTGCTGCATACCTGTTACAGACGTAACTTGTGTCAAAACAATTTAAGAAATGCGGGGAAATGGATTACTGTTCAAATGATCTTTACCTGGAGAATTTGCATTGGTCACACCGGTACAAGGATAGCTTTCCATCTGAACGTTTCAGTTAAGGCATAATCAATGTGATCCACAAAAGGAGTAGATGGAAGGATGGACACGCAAACGAGATTGGCCCTCAGGAATGCGAACCGAAGTGCATGGTCTTCTTCATACCTTGTAAACCTTGGCACCAGGTATTGCTGGGACCACTTCTTCACTGTAGATCAACTTCTGATCTTCAAAGAACTGCCTAATACCCATCTCAGCTATATCCACACCAACAACTGGGTGTCCCATATCTACAAGCCTGCGTATCAACAGGTAGGAGGAGATAATTCAGGCATGTGCAAGTTCTTTCTAAATAAAAAATAAATAAAAAAACACGTCTATGGTTATAGAAGTGTAATATTATGTTTGTGTGTGTGTGTTGAATTTCCGCAACCTACCATTTCATATCAACGGCTTTCCCACATAGTGGGAAGAAAAACCGGACTCCCTTCAGTTCACAGAGAACCTTGTCAATATAGCTCTCCAACATGCTATTACATAAGAAAAATGAGCAATGTTGTACCACTGAAAAAGGCAGTGAAAGGCATCTCAGTCATTTCACACAATAAGCCTATTCAGATGACAGACACACCTTTAATGATTACACTCTGTAATTCCTTGAGAACTACAGCTAGAGATTCAGTAATATGAAAAGAAAAATAAGTACTGAGAGCCAATCTCTCCCTCTTTCCAACCTTGTTCCCATTCTCCCAGAGTCCTGACTCTATACGCTTGAGCTTCCATTCTGTAATACCTTCCACCCGCTCAGACAGCAAGAAAATAACAACAGAGGAAATGGGTGGAATGCCAGACCCAATCACATTGCCAAACTGAAATTTTACTGCTGATCAATTCAAATCAAATGTTATTTGTCACATACACATGGTTATCAGATGTCAATGTGAGTGTAGCAAAATGCTTGTGCTTCTAGTTACGACAGTGCAGTAATCTCTAACAAGAGATCTAACAATTCCACAACAACTACCTAATACACACAATCTAAAGGGGTGAATGAGAATATGTACAAGTAAGTATATGGATGAGCGATGTCCGAGCGGCATAGGCAAGGTACGATAGATGGTATAAAATACAGTATATACATGTGATATGAGTAATGTAAGATATGTAAACATTGTTAAAGTGCCATTATTTAGAGTGGCATTGTATAAAGTGTCTAGTGAGCCATTGATTAAAGTGGCCAGTGATTGGGTCTCAATATAGACAGCAGCCTTTCTGAGTTAGTGATGGCTGTTTAGCAGTCTGATGGCCTTGGGATAGAAGCTGTTTTTCAGTCTCTGGGTTCCAGCTTTGATGCACCGGTACTGACCTCGCCTTCTGGATGATAGCGGTGTGAACAGGAGGTGGCTCAGGTGGTTGATGTCCTTGATGATCTTTTGCACTATCCATCCAAACACATACAGGCAGCTATAAATAATGAGTCATCCAGAGGCCATTAACCCATAAATAATATAATTTCTTTCTTCATAAGTGACAAATCAAATATTGTATGTGTGAAGCTAGATGATAGTACCATTGACATAAGTCATAAGTAGATGTACACATGACGAATTCAAGAGCAGAGAAGTATATGTAGCCAGTGATGTATATCAACTTGGAAAGTATTCAGGCCCCTTCCATTTTCTGTATTTTGTTACGTTACAGCCTTATTCTAAAATGGATTAAATAAAAGTGTTCCTTATCAATCTACACACAATACCCCACAATGACAAAGCGAAAACAGGTTTTTAGACATTTTTGCAAATGTATTAAAAATAGAAAACATAAATACCTTATTCACATAAGTACTCAGACCCTTTGATATGAGACTCGAAATTGAACTCCAGTACCGTTTCCATTGATCATCCTTGAGATGTTTCTACATCCTGATTGGAGTGCACCTGTGGTACATTCAATTGATTGGACATGATTTGGAAAGGCACACACCTGTCCATTTAAGGTCCGAAAGTTGACAGTGCATGTCAGAGCGAAAATCAAGCCATGAGGTTGAAAGAATTGTCCATTGAGCTCAGAGACAGGATTGTGTCGAGGCACAGATCTGGGGAAGAGTACCAAAACAAATTCTGGAGCATTGAAGGTCCCCAAGTACACAGTGGTCTCCATCATTCTTAATTGGAAGAAGTTTGGAACCACCAAGACTCTTTCTAGAGCTGGCCGCCAGGCCAAACTGAGCAATTGGGGGAGAAGGGCCTTGGTCAGGGAGGTGACCAAGAACACAATGGCCACTCTAACAGAGCTCCAGAGTTCCTCATTGGAGTTGGGAGAACCTTCCAAAAGGACAACAATCTCTGCAGCATTCCACCAATCAGGCCTTTTTGGTAGAGTGGCCAGACGGAAGCCGCTCCTCAGTAAATAGCACGACAGCCCGCTTGGATTTTGATGAAACCAAGATTGAACTCTTTGGCCTGAATGCCATGCATCACATCTGGAGGAAACCTGGCACTATCTCTACGGTGAAGCATGGTGATGGCAGCGTCATGCTGACTAGTCAAGGATCATATCACCTCCACCTTACATGTCACCGTAGACCAACCGCAATTTGCATACCGCCCCAATAGGTCCACAGACGATGCAATCGCCATCACACTGCGCTATCTCATTCCTCTTGTCATCTGGACAAGAGGAATACCTATGTAAGAATGCTATTCATTGACTACAGCTCAGCATTCAACACCATAGTACCCTCCAAGCTCATCATTAAGCTTGATCCCCTGGGTCTCAACCCCAGCCCTGTGCGATTGGGTCCTGGACTCCCTGATGGATCATTAGCCAAAATTTCTACAAACTTGTTTTTGCTTTGTCATCATGGGGTATTGTGTGTAAATTGATGAGGAAAAAAATTATTTAATCCATTTTAGAATAAGGCTGTAACATAACAGAATGTAAAAAAAGTAAAGGGGTCTGAATACTTTCCGAATGCACTGTATATCATGTGCCTCTACACCTGTAGTCAAACATGATTTTGCCAGAGGGAAATCGGCTGAACCAGCTGTCTCAGCAGTTATTTAAATTGTATCATCATTCATTAACTACTGATCCCATACAGTGGCAATACAAAATGGCTACTCACTCTTTATTACAGCTACTACTATTCCATTCAGGTAAAGAGATTTAGAAACTATTTTTACATTTATTTTTCCCTAAACAAAAACGTAATCCTGGATCAGTTATGTTACAAGTCTGGAAATGTATGACTTTTACAATACTGTGTTTACTAATGAGTAAAGAACATGGGTTTATTTATATAAAAACATATTTATTGACATTTCTTCATTCCATCATAAGTAAAAATGATTCACCCAATTCAAGTCACATCATGCCACTAAAAAGCTGAAGACAAGCCACGGAGAGTATTTTTTTCAATATGTCCGTATTTGAAACCTAAATAAAGAGTCATCACTGGTTCCTCAGTTGGTCTTTAGAGTGATGAGATGCACTTTTTCTGTGAAGAAGTCCATGCCCCGAGCCTTCTCTCTGTCTGTGAGGGCATCTAGTGACTGCAGCAACTCTATATCACAGCTCTTCCCTGGAATTAAAAACACAATCACACATGGAAACTAATCTCTATATCCCCCCCGACGATGTACATATCACATTTATTTCTATGTAGTTTGATCTGAAAAATCAAATACGGACAGAATTACAATAACAGAGACAATCTCTGCCATGAAATAACTTACCAAATAGACTTTGCACTTGCTCGTCGGGTACAAAAAAAGGAGGACCTAAAGAAAAAAGGGGTATTCATTTTAACTCGGATGTACTTACAAGTGACACTGCGGTCTAATACAAATAGCATATCATCATTAGCTACAATGCTAGCTACGGGAAAAGCTGTTACCTTTGTACACTTCCGGGTTGTAGAGCAAAGTGTCCAAGAGGTATCGGCAGTCCTTGTCCATTAACGACGTGATCAGAGCCGCGTACCTGTTACATACAGAAGCGACAGAGTTTGCCATCAGCCAAAGACTCTTCCCATCATGCCATGCTCTGTTCTCATGTTGACTTTCAGAAGAAAGTGAAGTTCATGTGGTCATACTTCTGTCTGTCCCGTGGGTTGATGGCCACCAAGGAGCCTCTGTCCCAAATCCCTCCAAACTGACCCTCAATGGCACTGTTATACAAAGTGAGAGGATGTCATACTGTAAATGGCCTCCTCCTTCTGACCCAGTCAAAAGAGAAAATGTATTGATAATAGTTTAGACTCTTACCTGGAGAAATTGTATAGATCACATTGGTACAAGGATATATTTCTCTCTGAGCTCTGTGGAAGAAAAGCATATGAACCACACAAGTTAAACGCACTGCAACATTAGCTCTTTCGCTATTGGAACATGACTGTGCATATTGGCAGCAGAGTCTTAAAATAATTCTATGGACTCCTTTCACAAACACCAATCATTATCTATGCTGGATCTGTAGCTGGTATGAATAAAATCCAAGACTTTGAACTTCTAGGGTAAGAATGCATTGTTTCCCCTATATGCCACCACAGCAATTGTTGGTTTTCATGCGTAGATGTATGCCTCAGGACGACCACATCCGCAGGAAGAACCCCACACTGCCACCGCTGCTGAAAGAAAATCCTCCAACACCTTGTAACATCTCGTCTTCCACATACTCCTCCATTGTAGCGTCATAGCAGCCAACCCAGGCGCTCTCTGGCACACAGTACCTTGTAAACCTTGGCTCCAGGTAATGCAGAAACTGTCTCTTCACTGTAAGTCATGTTACTCTCCTCAAAGAACTGCTTGATGGCCTTCTCTGCAATCTCCACCCCTACAACAGAATGGCCCATATCAGCCAGCCTGGAGTCGAACACGTGGTAAAAGACAGTAAGGTCAAAGGTCATTTATGGATGTTAATTCACGAACTGTGACTTTCACTAGTTAATGTTAATTGAGAACACACGTTTGTTTGTAATGCACATCACTTACCATTTCATGTCGAGAGCTTTCCCACATAGAGGGAAGAAGAACTTAACCCCCTTCCGTCCGTCGAGAACTTTCTCAATATTACTCTCCAGCATCCTATAAATATAATCAAATTCGTCATATGAAATTTACCTTATGGGCCTAGGAATAACATGCTGGCAGAGGCATGTTAAACAAACATGTATTTAATACAAGCATGAATTCACTCTTTAATCCACATCATTGTAAGGTAAATCAAAGAGATCCTTACTTGTTTACGTGGGGCCGGTGCCAGCCTGTTTGGTCTTCCCTCCACCGTTCCTCCCACTCTCCCAGGGCCATCACTCTGTCCGTCTGGGCTGACAACATTTTGTTTGTCTGACACCAACTAGAGTTGGTCAATGAGGGGGAACAAAGAGAAAGGATAGGTGAAAATGACCTCTTTCACACAACTGATCCAGAGAGGGAGTTCACGGGTGGTATTCTATGCACGCCCACACACGCGTAAAAACAGTCAATATGGACTGTGCCAGGCTAATTGTATAGAATTGTGTCATGTCATTGTGACTCATGATCATTACGTGTGAAAGACTAGGGGTGTGCACTTTGAGGCAAAAACTACAGATACGGTTGGAAGACTTTGGGCTTTTCATATAAAAAGGGCTCTTTGTTTACCTACCAATGTTTAGGGTCATTTGTCAATTGTTCGGGTCAGTCTGTTGAGATATCGTCCCTAAAGTGGATAACACTACTAAAGGGATATGGAGTAGTCCAGACTCCAGACTGACCTAGTACTGGTCAATCATATGCTGATCAGCAAAAATGTTTATTGAGGTGTGTCAAAGACCAGTGTAGGCCTATTCATGAGCAGAATTGCCTCATTTGACACGGGTGGCCTAAAAACATGATACAAAGAACAGCTATCATTCAGGATAAACCATCATTTCACAGGCAACTTTATAGGAAATACAACAGCATGGTATTTTGTAAAGGAACCTCCCCCTATAACACCGATCACCAGAGAATGAATTTCATAATCTTGCTGTAGACATTTAGAAATTAGTAAATGGGCGTATTATTACGATTGTGTTACGCAAGTTTTTAGTAGGCCCAAATAGTAGTCCTGTAAACAGAGCAGCAATTATATCGACTGCATTAGTGACTTTAGCAGTGTGTATTGAAAATAGTTTGCCGTACGCAGTCTTTCTCTAAGCCAATTCCGATTCGACATAACGTATCAGCTTACCTCGGCTTCCCGCCAAGCATAAACATTACGCTGACGAACATAACTGAACTCGACTCGTACAACATGTCCACGGTCGTCGCTTACCTTCTCAAAAATGTTGATATCGATTTATACGTGATCTTCACCGAGCCACAGCCAATGAGTTGCACTACTGGTGTGGGAGGAGCCTTTGTCAACACTGCTCTCCACGTGATCGACAGCGGATGTTCATTTCAAAGGTGATTTTTTCCCCCGCTCAACTTTCGTCCTCAGCCACGCAAAGGCTCCGCAGAGCAGAATACAAAATGTACCCTAGTACAATTTATGTGACAGTACTGTATCTCTTACTAGTTTAAATATGAAATCCTTGCTCGAATCCCACTGAAAAAGGAACCATTCTGGAGTAGTCATGACAAATATCGGCAGCAGTTCATTTTAAGGGATCACGTAATTACATTGTAGCACAGGTATTACAATTAATTGTAATAATTCAGTTACACTGTAACAACAACATGTAACTGGTGGTAATCGCAGTCTGTAATTACTGGGATGTAACAACGGAATGCTTGTTATCATGCTTGTTACAAATGTTAAAGTTTTTGAAAGCATCTCAATACCCATATTTCAGCCTTCCCAGGTGGTAAGTGTTAGCCAATTGAAAACCGACTACCTCATTGACACAACTCTGCAATAAAGGGCTCTGGAGTCTGATGCTCAGGCCCAATGGCAAAAACGGGTTCACAAACGGTTCACATGAAAAACTAATTTAAATTGTTACATCTTTAAAATTACTTTAAGCATCAATTCAACAATTTTAGACACATTAATAAAAATTGTGAGATAGTAATGCTAGATAGTGCTTGTCAAATTGTAAACCTATTAAGATTAGTTGAAGAATGGTTTATAAATCCACTTAAAATGGTCAAAGACAAATTCTTATTCCATAATTTAACCTTGCAAGAGTTTCACTCTTTAGGAGCAGTCTCCCTTTTGGAAGCATCATGTCAAGATCTGCCCATCTGCACAACACACTCAAAATAAGGACAACCTACAACGTGCCCATCGTAGGTGAGAAATTGCCCAATGAAGTCGGTTACAACGCCAAACTGCAGTCAATTCAAGACCCTGGTGAGGGCAATGAGCACGCAGATGAGCTTCCCTGAGACGATATCCTTTGGTTGTTTCCTCAGCTGTCTTGGTGGCTAGTGTCAGATGATCCTGCAGGTGAAGAAGCCGGATGTGGAGGTCCTGGGCTGGCGTGGTTACATGTGGTGAGGCCGGGTGGATGTACTGCCAAATTCTCTAAAATTATGTTGGAGGCTGCTTAAGGTAAAGAAATTAACTTTCCATTTTTTTGGGAACAGCTCTGGTGGACATTCCTGCAGTCAGCATGCCAATTGCACACTCCCTCAATACATTTATGGCATTGTGTTGTATGACAAAACTGCACATTTTAAAGCTATGCCTAACAAGCTAAACACCTAAACTACAGTGTTTTCGGAAAGTATTTGAACCCCTTGACGTTTTACAAGTTGTATTAAGTTACAGCATTATTCAAAAATTGATTAAATGAAATCCTCATACATCTACACACAATACCCCATAATGACAAAGCAAAAACAGGTTTTTAGACATTTTTACAAATGTGTTAAAAATCAAAAACAGAAATTCCTTATTTATCTAATTATTCAGACCCTTTGCTACGAGACTCAGAATTGAACTAAGGTGCATCCTGTTTCCAATTAATATCCTTGAGATGTTTCTACAACTTGATTGGAGTCCACCTGTGGTGAATTAAACTGATTGGATATGATTTGGAAAAGCACACACCTGTTGACAGTGCATGTCAGAACAAAAACCAAGCCATGAGATTGAAGGAATTGTCTGTAGAACTCCGAGTCAGGATTGTGTCAAAGCACAGATCTGGGGAAGGGTACCAAAAGATTTCTGCAACATTGAAGGTCCCCATGGACACAGTGGCCTCCATCATTCTTAAATGGAAGAAGTTTGGAACCTCCAAGACTCTTCCTAGAGCTTGCTGCCTGGCTACACTGAGCCATTGTGGAAGAAGAGCCTTGGTCAGGGTCAGGGAGGTGACCAAGATCCCAAGCTCCAGAGTTGATCTGTGGAGATGAAAGAACCTCCCAGAAGGACAACCATCTCTGCAGCACTCCGCCAATCAGGCCTTTATGGTAGAGTGGCCAGACAGAAGCCACTCCTCAGTAAAAGGCACATGATAGCCTGCTTGGAGATTTCTAAAAGGCACCTAAAGGACTCTCAGACCATGAGAAACCAGATCCTCTGGTCTGATGAAACAAAGATTGAACTCTTTGGCGTGAATGCCAAGCATCACGTCTGGAGGAAACCTAGCACCATATCTACGGTGAAGCATAGTGGTGGCAGCATCATGCTGTGGGGATGTTTTTCAGCGGCAGGGACTGGACGACTAGTCAGGATCGAGGGAAAGATGAACGGAGCAAAGTACAGAGAGATCCTTGATGAAAACCTGCTCCAGAGCGCTCAGGATCTCAGACTGGGGCAAAGGTTCACCTTCCAACAGGACAACGACCCTAAGCACACAGCCAAGACAACACAGAAGTGGCTTCAGGAGTGGCCTAGCCAGAGCCCGGACTTGAACCAGATCGAACATCTCCAACCTGACCGAGCTTGAGAAGATCTGCAGAGAAGAATGGGAGAAACTCCCCAAATACAGGTGTGCGAAGCTTGTAGCGTCATACGCAAGACGATTTGAGGCTGTAATCTCTGCCAAAGGTGCTTCAACAAAGTACAAAGTAAAGGGTCTGACTACTTATGTACGTTTAATATTTCCATTTATTATTTTTTATACATTTGCAAAAAAAAAAAAAAAAACGATTTTGGTTTGTCATTATGGGGTATTGTAGATTGAATAAGATATACATCTTTTTTTAAATCCATTTTAGAATAAGGCTGTAACGTAACTAAATGCGTAAAAAGTCAAGGAGCCTGAATACTTTCCGAATGCACTGTATAGGTATCATGATGCACTGTATAGGAATCATAACCAATGACCTATATAAACCCTGGGGTGCTGATGCGATGTATTGGCCATTGAGCCACCTGTCGGCCATATTGGCACAACCTAGTAGGAGCGGTCCTCCATAGGAATGAATGGAATTCTACAGTATTACAATTCAGTGTTTCAAGGACAAAAGTTCATGTATTAAGTTTTTTTTTTTTTGTAGCGGGGAGAGCAACAATAGTACAATAATAACAAGTTATAAGTTAAGGAAAATGTTCTTACATTTTTTACATTAATGTTTAACTCACATAATATTTTGAATTTTACATTTAAAAGTATGCAAGGTTTCTGTCATAGAATACATGTGTCAAAAACGACAGTAGACATTAAAAAAAGTATTTATATAGCTTCCGAAATCTTTAAAAAAAATGCTTTGTTCAATTTTTAGTACCAAGTTGGCTGCTAAGTGGCTTCATTCAATACATTGCCCCCTGTCAGTCATCCAGTGTTTATACTCAACATTGATAATAACTAGTGTCACGATCGTCGTCAAGGAAATTCCCGGACCAAGGTGCAGCGTTGTAAGCGTACATTCTTTTATTTTAAATGTCGCCAACAAAAACAATAAACAACAAAACGAACTTGAATCTCTGTAAGGCTATACATGCCACTAACAAAGACAACAACCCACAAATGAGAAAAGGAAAAAAGGCTGCCTAAGTATGATTCCCAATCAGAGACAACGATAGACAGCTGTCCCTGACTGAGAATCATACCCGGCCAAAAACAAAGAACCAGAAAGCATAGACTTTCCCACCCGAGTCACACCCTGACCAAACAAACATAGAGAATAAAAGGATCTCTATGGTCAGGGCGTGACAACTAGGGGTAATGCAGTTTATATGCTAAATTGTCATACATTCTTCTTCTTTACCACAGATTGCCATAAGGTCTCAGACTCCAGGATGGGAACATGCTTACAAGAAAGAAACAGAGTTGTCCGAGACAGAGTTGGCAATTTCCATTGTTACTTGTAATGTCAAAAAGGGAAGAAAAAGACAATCCCATTTTTCTAAATTAGCTATCTAAGCTACTTACCATACTATAGGCAAAATATTTGAGACATCACTAGAATAGTTATTTTTATGTTATTGAGAAAGGCTATGTATCTTTGATTAATCCAATTAATCTAACAATAACATTTTGCAATGTAAGTTGACTAAAATAGAAACTCGTCTTTTATTTGTAAGTATTTTTACTTGTTAATGAGTAATAAGTAATAATATAGAAATTGCTCAAAGGTAACTATAAAGTTACACTTCACTTTAACACTTTAAATAGAAAAATCTTGTGTAACAACTAGCGACAACCATGTACTTTTGGGGGGGGGGGGTGAACAATTTATATGTTCTATAAATTAAGACAGGAGACGTGCCAGACACATGGAACCAGCCCTATGAACTATGCCTGCCTATGTAACGTGTCTGTAACCAGTATATAAGGGAACTAAACGGGACTGCCCCGTTAGAGCTCCTGACAGACGTGTACATATGGTGCATTGAGTTGGTTGGAACCTCTCCAGCGCGCTGATAATAAACAATGATTAATTTAAGATTGACTTTGAGTGTCCCTGTGTAAGAATTTCCACGACAGTGTATTAATGTGTTTATTTTCTCACTTGGATGGCGCTTTCAGAAGCTTACGATTATATTGTCACAATGGGTAATGTACTTTGTAGGTACACAATAATGACAAGAAATACACCTCAATATATGTCATTTTAACTAGATAAATCCTGTGTAACACCTAGTAATAACAATGGACGTATGCAGATATTACATGTACTCTGTGCACTAGTGTGTTCATTTTCTCACTCGGATGGTGCTTCCGGAAGCCTTAAAATAATGGCCAGGTTGTCAGGATGGGTAATGTACTATAAAAGTACACATTCATTTCAAGTAAGTACCCCTCAATATACACTTCGTTTTAACTATCTAAATCCTGTGTAACACCTAGTATTTACATTGTACTTCTGTAGATATTACATGTACCCTTTGGTGTATTTGTGGTTGTATTGTCTCACTTGGATGGCAAGAGGTTCAGGTTGTCATAAGAGTAATGTACAGATTAGTTATAAATAATTTTTTGTTATAATCTGGGATGACACCTGTATGAGACCCCAGTCAGTGAGGTTGACCTACACAATATATACAAAAGTATGTGGACACTCATACAAATGAGTGGATTCGGCTATTTCAGCAATACCCCTTGCCGACAGGTGTATAAAATTGAGTACACAGCCAAGCAATCTCCATAGACAAATATTGGCTGTAGAATGGCCTTACTGAAGAGCTCAGTTACTTCAAAGTGGCACCGTCATAGGATGCCACCTTTCCAACAAGTCAGTGCGTCAAATTTCTGCCCTGCTAGATCTGCCCCAGTCAACTGTAAGTGGAAAACTCTAGGAGCAACAACGGCTCAGCCGCGAAGTGGTAGGCCACACAAGCTCAGAGAACGGGAAAGGCGAGTGCTGAAGCGCGTAGCCCATAAAAATTGTCTGTCCTCAATTACAACAATCACTACCTGTAAGGAACGATGCTGGAGAAGAGAAGTATGCACGGGGAGTTGACATTTAATTTGAAACGGACAACTCTCCTTCCAGACTCACATTAAGCATCTCCAATCCAAAATTAAATTTAGAATCAGCTTCCTATTTCGCAACAAAGCTTCCTTCACTCATGCTGCCAAACATACCCTCGTAAAACTGACTATCCTACCGATTCTTGACTTCAGCAACGTCATTTACAAAATAGCCTCCAACACTCTACTCAGCAAACTGGATGGAGTCTATCGCAGTGCCATCCGTTTTGTCACCAAAGCCCGATATACTACCCACCACTACGACCTGTATGTTCTCGTTGGCTGGCCCTCTCTACATATTTGTCGCCAAACCCACTGGCAACAGGTCATCTATAAGTCTTTGCTAGGTAAAGCCCCACATTATCTCAGCTCACTTGTCACCATAGCAACACCCACCTGTAGCACGAGCTCCAGCAGGTATATTTCATTGGTCATCCCCAAAGCCAACACTCCCTTTGGCCGCCTTTCCTTCCAGTTCTCTGCTGCCAATGACTGAAACGAATTGCAAAAATCACTGAAGCTGGGGTCTTATATCTCCCTCTCTAACTTTAAGCATCAGCTGTCAGAGCAGCTTACCGATCACTGTACCTGCACACAGCCCATCTGTAAATAGCCCATCCAACTACCATATTGTTATTTATCCTCTTGCTCTTTTGCACCCCAGTTTCTCTACTTGCACATTCATCATCTGCACATCTAATACTCCAGTATTAATGCTAAATTGTAATTATTTTGCCTCTGCGGCCTATTTATTGCCTACTTACCTACTCTTCTACATTTGTACACACTGTACATAGATTTTCTATTGTGTTATTGACTGTACGTTTGTTTATGTGTAACTTTGTGTTGTTGCTTTTGTTGCACTGCTTTGCTTTATCTTGGCCAGGTCACAGTTGTAAATGAGAACTTGTTCTCAACTGGCCTACCTGGTTAAATAAAGGTGAAATAAAAAATAAACAAATAAAATATTATTTGTAAATATAGGTTTTTGCCTTGCAATTTATTCACTGTACATATGGACATACTGGACTTCTTCATTGTAAAAAAAAAATCATTCTGTACTTGAAAACGACCTTCCTACATCTCCCTTGGCCACTAAGGTCATGCTATTTACGGAATGCAACTGAGAAAATGTATGTTTTTTTCCCTCATTCTTACACTGACACTTATCTAATGAGGAGTGTGTCTCCTACGGTTTCAGATCATCAATTATGTATAAAAAAAATCCAATCCAATCTCATAAATATAAATTAAACCTTTCGTGCTTTGAAATATAATTTGTGTGTTGTGCTTTGACATAGAATTAAGATCATATCATTTAAGGATATTATGAAGCTGAGCAATTATTCTAACGGTGCAAATTCACTTCAGGTTTCTTAGAGTTTTTAAATAACGTTTTATTTTCATTAGCCTGCACACGGGCTCATTGTGTGGAGTACGATGCAGTCAGGGTGTTTGGAACACAACATCATCCTAAATGTAGCCTACTTTGTTTCCATTTGGAGAGAAAGCATCCTGGAATCACGTTGAAACTGACAGATGCTGTTTCTAATCCGCAGACAGCCTGCACAGCGTTGTACAATGATCTCAGTCCTGGGAGATAGCAGATAGGGGATAGGCTATGATGTCATCATGAGAGCAGCCCGTTGACATGGGTGTTTTCTCATTTGGTCAAAAGTCCGTCCTCCACCCTCTCTCCTCCGTCCTCTCTCCACCGTGACCCGTAAATCGATAAGTGGTTGAGTGGTGGAGGAGATGTCAATTCATTAATAGGCGAACGGAAGAGTGTCCCCTCCCCCTCCTCGATAGCCACCTTTCATCGAGGATAGTCATGTAGTATCCTACCTGAGTCCTTTGTAGAACAATTCTTTAATCTCCCACACCCCCTTTGAGGCTTTTGTTTTTTGTTGCATGAGAAAAGCATGCACAAGTTTCAAAAACAATATGCTACTCATCATTGTATCTATAAAATGTCATGCAAAACTAACTAAATTCGTTTTTAGCACTGTACACATTATATTTGGACTCCACCCTTGTAAATGAGTGGAAAAGGAGAGTCTCATTTCATACAGAGGCATTTTCATCCCAGGTTCCCTTTCCTTGCCACCTCGCCTCGATTACCTATGACCTTTTCCAAAAGGAGGAGAGAGAAGATGGAGGAGAGAGGATGTAGGAGTTGAGCAAAACAAATTGAGAAAAGGCCAGGGAGCATGGAGCAGCCTCACAAAGGAGACAGAGACAGTGTGAGTAGTTACAACTGTTGAACACAGGGAGGCGTGAGGTGCATAGAAAATTTCCAGCATTTGGGTGTGGGCTAGTCACAAAGAGGACCACCTTGATCATACTGATGTCTTTATCATCTTCCTCATATGAGCATAAAACCCTTTCCTTTCTCTTCATTTTGATGATAGCCCTGTATACTGTAGGCCTACAAAATATTTAATTGCCATTGTAACATATTAATTAGGTAATAGGCTAAATTATGAATTGTGTGTGTTTGTGTGTGTGTATGCATGTGTGTGAATTTAAATGTTCCATCCTTGTCCTTTCTGCTATACTGTAAAAAATATTTAAACGCAGCATGCAACAATATCAACAATTTTACTGAGTTACAGTTTATATAAGGAAAACAGTCAATTGAAATACATTCATTAGGCCCTAATCTATGGATTTCAAAAGGCTGGGCAGTGGCACAGCCATGGGTGGGCATGGGAGGGCATAGGCCCACCCACTGTGGAGCCATGCCCAGTCAATCAGAATTAACAAAAGGGTTTTATTACAGACAGAAATACTCCTCAGTTTCATCAGCTGTCCGGGTGGCTGGTCTCTGACAATCCTGCAGGTTAAGAAGCCGGATGGGGAGGTCCTGGGCTGGCCGCTGGATGTACTGACAAATTCTCTAAACCGACTGTGGAGGTGGCTTATGGTAGAGCAATTAACATTCAGTTCTCTGGCAATAGCTCGGGTGAACATTCCTGCAGTCAGCATGCCAATTGCACCCTCCCTCAACTCACTCAACTTGAGACATCTGTGGCATTGGGTTGTGTGACAAAACTGCACATTTTAGAGTGGCCTTTTATTTTCCCCAGCAGAAGGTGCACCTGTGTAAGGATCATGCTGTTTAATCAGCTTCCTGTATGCCTCACCTGTCAGGTGGATGGATTATCTTGGAAAAGGAGAAATGCTCACTAACATGGATGTAAACAAATGTGTGCACAAAATTTGAAAGGATTAAACTTGGAAAATGTCTGAGATCTTTTATTTCAGCACATGAAACATGAGACCAACACTTTACATGTTGCGTTAATATTTTTGTTGAGTATAGATAAAATTATATTACAGAAAAAGTCAGCATGCAAGACTAGTTTAGAGTTACGCAATGTTTATCTTGAAACCAAAACAATTGCCGACGTATGTACGGTTCACTTCAAAGTCGAAGCCGTTCTGTGTGCGTAATTCAGTGGTTCCGAAATTCTCCAGTTGCGCGGAACCGCTGGCCAGATCCAGATGTGCCTGTTTTCTTTAAATACAGCTTGCGAGACCGAAGTACCTCGGCACCGCGAGAACCAATCACAAACGCCGGGGGCGGGTCATCTTTGGAATGTTGTGGATGTTTAAAATGGACAACTTGTCGCAGATACCCCAATACCGGTATCGAATAATAACCTGTGCATTCATATGGAGGTGATTTGCAAATGATTGGTCGAGGAGTGAAAAGGAAATCGCCTGAGCGGGGAATTGCGCTCCGTTTCCCCCCGGTGAGGGTGAGTTCTCGGTCCGGAGAAAGCAGGCGGATTGCACTGGCGATGTAGCCCGGAGACTATTGCTGGGCGCTCTTATTTCTGTATGGTTGTTCAATAGCCTATATCAATGACTGCATATTGCACTCCGGAAGTAATCTACAGGATTATCTTCAATCACATAATATAGACAAGTGTTTATAGACGGAGAAGTGAACCTGCATGTGATATCGTGCACAGTGTCCAAGGGCATTGTGCCTCTTCAATGTTCATATTTAATATTAAGTGAACGAGCATAGCATAACCTACGGAGTCTGCATATTCGGCTAGGTCCTTACTGTCACTGTTGACATATTCTACGCGTAGCCTATCAACCGATGGCAGCGCATTTGAATGCTTGGTTTATTTGTCGCCACCACTCAATTGTTTATTTCCCCTATGCATTGTTTCCATACCTTCTGCCGAATTGCTCCAACGGCCTCGACACACTCATGCTCAGATAAAGAGAGTGCAAATACGGGAGTGATAGACACTTGTCGTGACAAAGGGATAGGGTGCAGTCTATTACCAATAGGCTAGCATATAGTGGCACGTTGAATATTGAGTGAGAGTGAATGATCTGAAATACTCTGTTCATTTCCTTGGTGCACAGAAAGCGTGTGGTTTAATGTGGGTCCAGGTAGTGCGAACATCAAAATTACGCCACTTGTGGAGAGGGAGAAAACTGTAGCCTGTGAGCACAGACAGGGGCGGTGAGATTATTTTTATGGACGCGCCCTGAGTGATTTGCGCGTGTCAGTCGTGTGTACTCAATCATGTTCTCGAGCTCGTAAATCGAGAGGACCGCCAGTGCGAAGTGCCTCTCAACCAGGAGGGGCATTAAACCCCCGGTGCCGCTAAAAAGGACGCTCAACTTGTACGCAAACAAAACGTGCCGCTGTAGCTAGAGGAGCGTCAAGAGAACAGAGGCAAGCAATGACAGATTTTGTTGACAAATTGCTGACAACTCGGTGAATATTGCCGACAAGGACTAAATACTTTCTTTCGAAAGTGGATAACACAGTCTGCCTGTCATTTCCGTATAACCACAATAAAGGACCACAATAAGTACAGGTAACAACACAATAACCTAGACTACTATTCTACTGTCTGCTTGTTTTTTGAGAATTAAGAATTATGTAGAAAATGATAAAGGTAGACTTTTCTCTGCTTCAGAAATTATCTAATATGATGTGTAATTTTCTTGATGCAATAGAACGATGGCACACGTAAATGACATTTCAAATCTATTAACATCACATTATGCATGACCGTGTGTGTGTCTTGGAAATGCCCTTGACACATTTTGAGTTGTGATGATGGATGACCCTGTTTTTTCAAGAGTGGGTGTTGAGAGATGCCTTTCTTGCACACTCCAATTGGATACTGGCTGAGCTATGAAGCTCAGCATCCCCGATGTCAAGAGAGGTGTCAGAACCAATTCAGTTGTGAAGTATGAGGGTGGAAAATGACATGGTGACATCCAATGACAATAACTAATTTATGGTATTGACTGATGAAGTGGTATTGACTGATGAAGTGCAGCCAAGGACAGGGCCAAACGGACACCCCAGAAATAATTTGAAACCAAAACCCAAAACCTGTGGAATGATTTCACATTCACTGCTACTAAACAGTCATATAGCTTTTAAAGCTAGCTGAGGAATGGGCCTGGAGAAATGTAACAACTCTCAAATTCATAGACAGAGCTTTGGATGCAAGAATTGACCATCCATGATAACAACATTAGTTTTAACCGTGTTTTGAGGCTATACAGCGTTTGTTTACATTTACATTGTCTACCAACATTGGACTAAAACAAGCTTTTATTTGGTGTTTTCTTCCAGAATTAATGAGTATACACTGAGTGTACGAAACATTAAGAACACCTGCTCTTTCCATGACATAGCCTGACCAGGCGAATCAAATCAAACTGCATATGTCATATGTGCCGAATACAACAAGTGTTGACTTTACCGTGAAATGCTTATGATCCCTTGTTGATGTCACTTGTTAAATCCACTTCAATCAGTGTAGATGAAGGTGAGAAGGCAGGTTTAAGAAGGACAATGGTTTTTGTATGTGTGCCACGCATAATGTTTAAGTGCCTTTCAATGGGGTATGGTAGTAGGTGTCAGGCGCACCGGTTTGTGTCAAGAACTGCAACTCTGCTGTGTTTTTTTCATGGTCAACAGTTTCCCGTGTGTATCAAGAACAGTACAACTCAATATTAGGAAGGTGTAAATCATTCATTTGTAAGTCTCAAAATGAATGTAGCAGCTAAGGATTCTAGCTTCTCTTTCAAGATACTAGATTCTAGTTATTATTTTATCCATATTTGGAGAACGTACCGTAGTAAAGGTGTTGAAAGAATCATCATGCAGTCTGACTGTATAACTCCTCTTGAGTGTCATACCATGGTATCTAGTGATGTGGATAGGTGACTCAAAGTGACCCGTTCCCTGCTGCTCTGACAAGGATGGCGGACTCATTGCACCATGCCACACTTAATATATTACCTAATTTTGTATAAGGAAGGACGGGGTACGAGTTGGCTGCTTCTAGAATGGGTATCATAACTGCGGAAGCTATGTTTGAGTTATAGGATTGCTGGGCACTGCCATAACAAATCAGGGCACCCCCATAAAACACTGGCACCCCATAGTCATACAAATATTATCTTTCCTTGGACTGATCATCATGTAGCTGTGAAATTGTCCTTTTTTTTAGAATGGATCCAAGATCACATTTTGCTTTCATCCCTTGCAGTCAAGGTTAGGTTATTTCACTATAATCTGATCCCAGATCTGGATACAGAGGGCATCTTCTGCTTAGAGCCCCATGCAGATAGCACGATAAGTTGTGTTCCATATCCTGCATGCTCTGCTGTGCGAGCAGCACTAGTTGATGTTGAGCTAGCAGCCCTAATTGTTCCAACCCATCTTGTATGTTTGCTTAATTAGCCCTCGTGGCGTCAGAGTGAGAGCAGCATATTGTTGAGACATAATTACAACCCGGCTTGATTAATTATCGTTAAGGCGGTGGGAGGCTAGGCACGGGTTGTTCAGGCTAGAGGTAAACATCTTATTAAACTGTGTCAGTCTCTCGCAGACTCGCACCACGCAGAGCAACAAGGTTTTATTAGGTAGAAAAGCACAACTATCAAGAAAATGTCCTCATAAAAATACCAGGGCTTGATTAGGTTTATGGTGATTACGGTCCTCAGGTAATCCCTACTGAATTGAAAAATTCCACTCTACTAGCTCACTGTCGATAGAAAGAAAGCCATTTTTATGGCCATGGTCATGGATAAAAAATGTGTGTGTGTGTGTACTACCTTGTAACAGGCATAAACTTGGGCTGAAAATGAGGCAAAGAGAAAGAAAACATGACATTTCAAGTCAACTAGAGGCCCATGGTGCCCTGGGCATTGGTAAGATTGCGCCAGAGCAGAAGGCAGACGTTTTACGTGGCGCCCCCAAGCGATTGTGTTTTTTTGTTTGTTTATCTGAGTTGTTTGTAACTTATTTTTGTACTCATTTTGTACATAATGTTGCCGCCACCGTCTCTTGTGACCGAAAGATCTTCTCTACATCAGGACTGCGATTACTCACCACGGACTAGCAGAATCGTTTTTCTTCTTTCACGACTCTGACGAGCCCAAGGCAGAGGACGTACAGCTCCCTCGGGAACAGGCCCCAACCCCCGTGATCTGCGGGAAGAGGAGGCTGAGAAAGAGACGCCGGAGAGTGGGCTGCCTTCTGAGAATTTGTGGGCGAACGAATAAACCCCCACTTCCCTCAATTCTGCTAGCAAACATGCAATCTTTGGAAAATAAAATCGACAAATTACGGGGAAGATTAAACTACCAAAGGGACATTAAAAACTGTAACATCTTATGCTTCACAGTCGTGGGTGAACGACCACAATATCAACATACAGCTGGCTGGTTATACGATGTACAGGCAGGATAGAACAGTGGGGTCAGTCCGACGATCCTTGTCTTACCCATGTATTTTTGTAAATAAAAGCTGGTGCACTATATCTAAGGACATCTCAAGCTATTCGCTATTGCTTGAGTATATCATGATAAGCAGTAGATCACACTACCTACCGAGAGAGTTCTCATCTGTATTCTTCGTAGCTGTTTACATACCACCTCAGTCAGAGGTTGGCACTAAGATAGCATTGAATGAGCTGTATTCCGCCATAAGCAAACAAGAAAACGCTCACCCAGAGGCGGCGCTCCTAGTAGCCGGGGACTTTAATGCAGGGAAACTTAAATCAGTTTTACCAAATTTCTATCAGCATGTTAAATGTGCAACCAGAGGTAAAATAACTCTGGACCACCTACGGTGACCGTACATACCCCGACCAGAAGCCATGGATTAAGGCAGCGTCCGCACTGAGCTAAAGGCTAGAGCTGCCGCTTTCAAGAAGCGGGATTCTAACCTGGAATTTTATAAGAAATCCTGCTATACCCACTGACGAACCATCAAACAGGCAAAGCATCAATATAGGACTAAGATCGAGTAGTACTACACCGGCTTTGAAGATTGTCGGATGTGGCAGGGCTTGCAGAACATTACAGACTACAAAGGGAAGCACAGCCGAGAGCTGCCCAGTGACACAAGCCTACCAGACGAGCTAAACTACTTCTATGCTTGCTTTGAGGCAAATAACACTGAAACATGCATGAGAGCACCAGCTGTATGGGAGACTCTGCGATCATGCTCTCCACAGAGTAAGATCTTTAGACAGGTCAACATTCACAAGGCCGCAGTGCCAGACGGATTACCAGGACGTGTCAGGATTTGATTTGATGTGACTGTTCCTGTATTCTCTTTTTCACAAAACACACTTTCTGAGATGACCGCTGACGGATATGACAGCAGACCAACCTCACCACAATCTCAGTCATTCCTGGTCAGGTTTTCCCCACAAACAGATACGTCCCCACAAACACACACGTCCCCACAAACACACACGTCCCCACAAACACACATTGCATGGCCTATTAAGGCTAGGACTAAGAAGCCCTTAGAATTGCCGCTATGGCTCTCCAGCCTTTAATGACAGAGACCAGCGTTTAATTTGAGTCTTGTGTAGCCTTTCACCTCACCGCAAAATGTGTTTTTCTTCAGAAAAAGTTCATTTCCCTGGACTAACATGTGTATCCAGCTTTAGTCCAGTAATCAAACGTGTGTGTGTGTGTGTGTGTGTAGGAAAACACACATGCACACACACAAACACAGCCTACTGAACTGACTACGTTGGCAGAAAGGCAAACAAGTAGGAGTTCAGCATTTGAGTCTCTGTGTAACTTTATCAAGGAGATCTTTAACCCTTATTTTGCCAGGTCGACTGAGAACACATTCTCCTTTAGACATTGACCGCCAACTCTTTCTTTCGTTGTTATTTTAAAAACAGACGCTGCTGATCTTAGTGTCAGTTTACGGTCTGTTTTATATGCCCACGCAAATCATCTCTGACATAATCGTATTGCCTCCCCATGCACAGAGGAAATAACTACCCCCGTCAGAGTTCAACGCAAGCTCATTTCAGTTTCTATCAATGCCTTCATGCACTTTCCCTACCCTGCTACCTTCCTGTATTATTGCATCTGAGTTGTAGTTGACGGTTGCTGTAAACACCATCCAATCTACTGATGGTTCAATTCAATTGCGTTTCCTTCGATAGTTGCAGAGACACTCTAGTTGGCCTTGAGGGAACAGCAGGCAAAGTTGAGGGCAGGCGGGCAGTCCTCGAGGAGGAGGGATGAGCTTTGAGCAGGCCACTAGTCCAGCTGTCACGCTCACTGACTGAAGCATGTGAACTAACAACAAACTCAGAGACAGACTAGGATGCTGTGTAAGAATGTGGGCAGAGACCTTAGGATGGACAAGAGAACTTGGGGCTTGTTTGTCTTACTAATGAAGAGATTTCACAAGGGACAGTCTACACCTTTTAATGTTTACTGTGTGGCTTCTCATGCTCAGTGCAAACACACAGGTGGCAAGTAGATATGTTGTGTTTAAATAAACATTGGGGTCGTTCCATGCATGGTTGGAGGGTAACGGATTACAAAAAAGACGGTAACTGTAATCCATTACCAGCAAAAATATTGTAATCAGATTACATATACTTTTGAAAAACTAGATGATTACTTTGAGGATTACTTTTTAAATTCTGAATGACATTCAAATCAGCATTGAAAAAAGGCGCAAGTTTAAGTTTGTTCAACCTGAGCGTATGACTGCTGTCGGCATCCACAGATTATCAAACTTGAATAAAGGCTTGGATGTAAGGATGACAGCAGTGGTGTAGTCTACGGTGATACGGATATCACTTATTATTGTTATCGCCATAGTGCATTGATGTGAATCACACTGCTGCTCTCTCCTTTAGCTATTTGCGCCTTGCTGTTCACAAATCGAAATGTGCATTTGAACCCAATAATGATAGAATTCAAGAAATTGAAACTGCCTATCAATCATTGTTTTTGAGACCAGTGGACAGTGAAAAATGGGCTCTTGCAACAGCTGCACAGTGCGGATCCCAGCCTACGGAATAAAAGTGGGGCTAATTCATGCCAATACATTGTTTTTATCCATAGGCCTGATGTACACATGTTCAAAGGGGCAATATTTTGATAGACTTAAAGGGGCAATCGGTAGTTGCTACATCCATTTTTGGATTTATAAATTATAATTTATAAATGCCTCATGAGCTTAAACTGTCACAATCCATGAGAACCCAAAATGTAACCTTGTTTTTCTCCAATGTTTGTAAACATTGTAAATGTAAACACAAACTGTATGGCCTCAAAACATGGTTAAAACAATAATTTTGACATCATGGATGGTCAGTCCTTGCATCCATAGCTCTGCCTATTAATCTGAGAGTCGTTATATTTCCTCAGGACCATCCCTCAGCTTCTGACCAAAACAGAGGCGGGGCGGCCGTTTTGTTATTGTTTCACCTGTTGATTTGCCCTTTAAACAGCTGCATTATTATCAAGATATTAAAGTGTCACCAACAAAACATTTTAACCATAGGCCTATAGCAAATGCAGCATATTGCATTCATTTTCACATGTAAATAGCACTTTTCAGTAGTGCTCAACAGAGTAGGGCTGGCTAAAAAGTCCTTCGTTTTGGGGTTATGCTCAGATAAAACAATTTTGGCTAATCTATACTTCCATATTTACAAGTCTCATAAAGTTGCCACTACATCCCAGGCTGTGTCACAGCCTGCAGTGACCAGGAGCCCAATCGGGCGATGCACTATTGGCTAATTAATGTCCAAGTCCTATTCTTGAAGATCAAGGGGTATTTATTGGAATGACTGGAATTCTGATGGACTTTGGTTTTTAATGTAAAGATCGAATTTAATCGTAGTATTATATGTACAGTAGTAGAAAGCGATGGGTCAGAAGAAGCCTACATAACCAACCCATAAAGTAACATTTAACATCCATATGACCAGCTATGTAAACTTTTTAACATTGATTTATCCTGCAATAGATGTGTTTCAATTGGTAACATGCATTTTTATCTTCTTCTAATGCCTCTTAAGGGGAATGTAATCTAAAAGTAACTGAATGTAATCAGATGATGTTACTGAGTTTGGGTAATCCAATAGTTACATTACTGATTACAATTTTGACAGGTAACTAACGGATTAAATTTAGAAAGTAACCTACCCAAACCTGGTTCCATGTCATTTCAAGCCATGACACCCACCATATCAGATGGTTCTGTAATCGTTTCTGTAGTTAGAAACAGATAAGATTAGCATTCCTGCAACATTATTTTGTTGAAAGACGATTTGAACTCTAAGAAATTAAGCTAATTGATTGCATCCAAATTGTCCATTTAAATTTATAGGATTCATATAATATTCAATAAATATAGTACCAAACTCTAAGATTTGCACACACAAAAAAACTTCTTAACAATGATTAAGAAGAATCCACATTTTACTTAACTAGGCAAGACTGTTAATAACAAATTCTTATATACAATGATAACCTACCCCGGCCAAACCCAGATGACGCAGGGCCAATTGTGCACCACACTATGGGACTCCCAATCACAGCCAGATGTGATGCAGCCTGGATTTGAACCAGGGACTGAAGTAATGCCACTTGCACTGAGATGCCTTAGACCACTGCGCCACTTGGGAGCCCAATGAATAGTCAAATTAATGCATGGTCAAACGCCACCCATAGACCCCCTCAGTATACAGTATCAGTTCTGTGTGTTTGACATTTTATCCAGAGTGACATACAGTTAGTGCATTCATCTTATTAAGACAAGTACATATTAACTCAATGAAGTAGCTATCGGCAAAGTCAGAACTAGTAAGGGGGGGGGGGGGGGGGGATTTAGGTGCGAGTGTTAGTTTACGAAAGGCATTTTCATTGTATTTTTTTTTTTTTGGGGGGGGGGGGTCAAGATCAGAAGTGGGGGTGCTGTGGGTTTATTTACTTTACTCTTTGAAGAGGTATGGTTTCAGATGTTTTTGGAAGATGGGCAGGGACTCTGCTGTCCTAGCTTCAGAGGGAAGCTGGTTCCACCATTGGTGTGCCAGGTGCCAGGACCGAGAAGAGCTTGGACAGGGCTGAGCGGGAGCTGCCCTTCCGTAGGGATGGGAGGGCCAAGAGACCAGAGGTGGCAGAACGAAGTGCTTGGGATGGGGTGTAGGGTTTGAGCATTGCAAGTATTTGACACGTTGTATGAAGCCGCGACTTGGAGTATTGTTTATTCATACTATGTCATTTATTCTCAGTGAATTTGTGATGTTTTTTTCCCCTGTTCAGAGAAATTAGCCATTGAAGTCGCTTGCATTTTCCCCATAAATTAAGTGAAATGACCAGGTTTTTCCAACTAGATGCCGCTGTTCTTGCTACTGCCCCTTTATCAATTTTGCTGGTCTCTTTGTTCATCAAATGTATGACAACATTTTCGTTGCAGCTTTGGGTAGAAAACCAAAAGCTTTTGCTCATAATGAAAAGAAATGCTGTGCTCATCCTCACATTTCAATCCATTCAACCATGAAAGCAGTTCAGTTTGCCCTTCTCGTAGCAACCTAGTTCTTCAACCCAAGAGGGCTATCCCTATGGTGCAATTCTCATATGTAGCCCAAAAACGTGATGGAGAAAAGTGCTAGTGACTAAAATGTTGGGACAACCCTAACAAAATAATACAATTATAAACCGTTGCATGGTAGTCTGTTTGTCAATACCATTATTGGGAAACATCTCTGTTTGATTAGTGACATTTACCATTCAACTCAACCCAATACCATTGCAAAATACTATACAATGTGTGTTTGTGACTTTTACCGTTGACAATCCCTTGAAACATTGAAACCATTAGAAATGCTGTAACCTAATAGTTTGCTTGTTCACGAAACACACACACACGGGCGGTTTCCTGGACGCAGATGATGTCTAAGCGAAGGAAAAATGGAATTGCTTTCATGGAGGACTGGCTTGAATTGTGAGGATGACCAGAATGTATTTTCATCATGAGCAAAAGCTTTTGGGTTTCTACCCAAACTTGCAAGGAAAATGTTGTCATACATTTGATAAATAAAAGATACGAGTAAACTGGATAAAAGGGCAGTAGCAGGAACAGCGGCATCTAGTGGGTAAAACCTGGTACTTTCATTTAATTGACTTGGAAAATGTGTGTGTGTGTGTGTGTGGGGGGGGGGGGGGGGGGGGGGGGGGGGGGCTTTCCTTAGCTCATCACGCTTTAGGGAATCCTTGTGACTGGCTGGGCGCCTGCAAGCTGACTTCGGTCGTCAGTCGAACGGTGTTTCGGAGGACGCAGCAATGAGACAAGGTCGTAACTACCAATTGGATATCACAATTGTCAAATTACAGTAAAGTACTCCAAGGTACAGCATGGGGATTGTGGAGTCTGTGGGTGGCGTTTGGATTCCTCACAGAGGTTTTTGTGCATATCGGATGTTGGGTACTATATTTATTGAATATTATAGGAATTCTATAAATGTATGGACAATTTGGGTGCAATCGATTAGCTTAATTTCTCAGAGATCAAATTATATTTAAACAAAATAATGTCACAGAAATGCCTATCTTTTCCATTTCTAACTACAGAAATCATTTCAGAGCAATCTGAGATGGTATGTGTCATTCCTCTTTCTTGTGCTTTTTGGGGTGGAGTGAGGAGTTTCTGTATATTTAACTCTGTAATGCTCTGATGAGCCATCTTCTTCCTTGTGTGTTGGCCTTAACACAATGCATCGCAGTATCTACATCACACATCTTAAAAGTCCTTCTTACTTGAATCCATTACTTACCTTAAAAGGCAAGTCACTGTCACCTCAAGGCTGTATTCCCTAGAGATACTGTGCTCTTTTCAAGTCTCATGTCTTCTAGTGAGATACATTACTGAAGAATTTCCTTGGCTGCTTTTTCTGTATTGGGTTTTTAGACAGCTTTCACACATTCTTTCACCCCATATCTCAAGGCTAAGCTGAAATACTTCACAGATTCCTTCTTGATCGGATCTTGTGTCTGACATCAGCGTATTGGTGGTGGAACTAGAAACGAGTCCAAACCCTTGTTTACCGTATGTGTCAAAGCTTCCCAATCCTGTCAGACAAGTGATCAACCATAGAAAGATGGAAGAATGGGAAGGATGCAGTCTTAAGATCTTCCAACAAGAACCCCAAAGGTTCACCTCTGTCTGAACCCTGTACTTTCCCTTAGGCTCCGCAAGGCTCCTCAACAGACACTGTGGTCTGTCTTATTGCTAGGCTCCACCATACTGATCCATTCATCGTTGATGTGTGACAGTGGAGCCACACACACAGTGCCTTCAGAAAGTATTCACCCCCCTTTACTTTTTCCACATTGTATTGTGCTACTGCCTGCATTTAAAATGGACACAATACCCCATAATGTCAAAGTGGATAATTTTTTTTATTTTTACAAATTCATTAAAAATGAAAATCTGAAATGTCTTGAGTCAATAAGTATTCAACCACTTTATTATGGCAAGCCTACATAAGTTCAGGAGTAAAAATGTGCTTAACAAATCACAAAATAAGTTGTATGGATTCTGTGTTCAATAACATTATTTTATTTATTTATTTTATAATGACTACCCCATCTCTGTGCCCCACACATCTGTAAGGTCCCTCAATCAAGTAAGGAATTTTAAGCAGAGCTTTAACCACAAAGACCAGTGAGTTTTCCAATGTCCAGCAACGAAGGGCACCGATTAGTAGATGTGTAAAAAGGAGAAAAAAACAGACACTGAATATTTATTAATTATGCTTTGGATGGTGTATCAATACACCTAGTCACTACAAAGATACATGTGTCCTTCCTAACTCAGTTGCCGGAGAGGAAGAAAACCGCTCCAGGATTAAACCATCACCAATGGTGATTTCAAAACAGTTACAGAGTTTAATGGCTGTGATAGAAAACAACAACAACAACATTGTAGTTACTCCACAATACTAACCTAATTTGACAGAGTGAAAAGGAAGCTTGTGCAGAATAAAATATTCCAAAACATTCATCCTATTTGCAACAAGGCACTTAAGTAATACTGCAAAAAAATGTGGCAAAGAAAGGAACTTTTTGTCCTGAATACAAAGCATTATGTTTGGGGCAAATCCAGCACAACACATCACTGAGTACCACACTTCATATTTTCAAGTATCGTGGAGGCTGCATCATGTTATGGGTATGCTTGTCATTGGCAAGGACCAGGGGAGTTGATTTGGATAAAAATAAATGGAATACAACTAAGCGCAGGCAAAATCGTATAGGAAATTCTGGTTTAGTCTGCTTTCCAACATACATTGGGAGAATAATTTGGCTTAAAATCTATGACAAGACTTAAATGGCTGTCTAGCAATGATCAACAATCAATTTGACAGAGCTTGAAGTATTTTTAAAAGAATAATGGGCAAATATTATACAATCCAGGTGTGCAAAGCTTTTAGAGACATACCCCAAAACACTCACAGCTGTAATCGCTGCCAAAGGTGTGTCTAACATGTATTGACTCGGGGTTGAATACTTATTTAATCAAGATATGTTAGTGTTTCATTTTTCATAATTTATCAAAATAAATGTTCTAATATTTCTTCCACTTTGACATGAGAGTATTTTTTTGTCACTGTCTATGATTTATTGAGAATTCAAGGCACACTTAACCATTATGGCTACCACAGAATTCTGCAGCAATACGCCATGCCATCTGGTTTGCGCTTAGTGGGACTATCATTTGTTTTTTAACAGGACAATGACCCCACACACCTCCAGGCTGTATAAGGGCTATTTGACCAAGAAGAAGAGTGATGGAGTGCTGCATCAGATGACCTGGCCTCCACAATCACCCAACTTTAAGCTAAATGAAATGGTTTGGGATGTGTTGGGTGAAGGAAATGCAGCCAACAAGTGCTCAGAATATGTGGGAACTCCTTCAAAAGTTTTGGAAAAGCATTCCAGGTGAAGCTGGTTGAGAGAATGCCAAGAGTGTGCAAAGCTGTCAAGGCAAAGGGTGGCTACTTTGAAAAATCTCAAATATAAAGTATATTTTGATTTGTTTAACACTTTTTTGATTACTACATAATTCCATATGTGTTATTTCATAGTTTTGATGTCTTCACTACTATTCTACAACATAGAAAATAGTAAAAGTAAAGGAAAACCCTTGAATGAGTAGGTGTGCTCAACTTTTGATTAGTACTCTGTCTGTCTGTGTTTGTGCATTTGCGTTGTTACTGACTAAGCCAAGTCCAAACGTGCTCTAGTTTTGTATTGGCTTACATTTATTAGCTAGCGCTCCCAGCGCTAATGGGTTTTCTGTGTTACTATGGTTAATGCCGTGTATTGCTACACTGCTGTTTTCATTTGCACAGTACAATAAACAGAATCGAGTTTTGGGTTCTATTGTTGCCTATAGTAATGGTGACAGTTGGTTACGGGGATGACTGATATATACAGATGGGGGTAGTTGACATTGTGTGGTGGCAGTGTGGGAGTTTTCTTTTGGTGTCTTTTGTTTTCGGATATACTGTATCTTTTTATTAGTTGGAGAAGAATGTGAGAACCTATCCTTGTGATTACCATCATGTCACCATCATATCAAGGATCATTATCATATCTCCCATAATCATTGCCAATCACCCTAAACCAAAAATCATTAGAGACATTATAGTGCTCAGGTCAGGGTGGAACCAAAATTATTTTCCAATCGTTCCGTTCCGAGCAGAACCCCCATATTTCTGAAACCAAAACATTATGTTAATTTTAATTATTTGTAATTTGTTGTTGGTATTTTACCCTCTTTTGCTCCCAAATTCTGTGATAACCAATTGCGATCTCGTGTCATCGCTGCAACTCCCCAACAGTCTTGGGAGAGGCGAAGGTCGAGTCATGCGTCCTCCGAAACATGAACCGCCAAACTGCGCTTCTTAAATCCCGGCCGCAACAATGTGTCGGAGGAAACACCATTCATCTGACGACCGCAGTCAGCCTGCAGGTGCCCAGCCTGCCACAAGGAATTGCTGGAGCACGATGAGCCAAATAAAGCCCCCCCCCCCCCCCCCCCCCCCCCCCCCCCCCCCCCCCCCCCCCCCCCCCCCCCCCCCCCCCCGGCCAAACCCACCCGGACAACGCTGGGCCAATTGTGTGCCACCCTATGGGATTCCCAGTCATGGCCTGTTTGTGACACAGCCCAGGATCGAACCCAGGTCTGTAGTGACACCTGCGATGCAGTGCCTTAGACTGCTGCGTCACTCGGGAGGCCTTTAAAAAAACAAACAAATTAAAAGTACATTTTCACCCGGTTCTCAAAATTTCAGAATAACGTTTCTGTTCCGGAACATTAGAGATCACTTTCGTTCCCTCTTCCTGTTTTCGTTCCTCAAAAAATCCCTTTATTCTTCACTTCCCTGTGCCTGTTCCAACCCTTGCCTCAGGTTGGCTTTTTCTGTCAGATTGGATATTTGTCTCAGCTGTGTGAGAGTATCCTGAGGTAGATTGAGTTTCACTTCAGCAGGAAAGGCAGGGGATATAAAGCAAAAAGAAATTCAGAAAGGAAAATCAATATGTTAACTAAAGGAGCGGGTAAATTATTGATGAGGACTACGTGGTGGGATCCGTAGTGTCCTTACAACTTTGTCTGCTTGCCACTGTTCTGTGGGAGAGGAGCTTGGCTGAGCCAAAAACCAACACCCAGAATCTCTAAGGCTCTCAGTGAGCTCACTATCTGACACTACCTGATGTGCACTCACTTACTGTACACACAAGCACACACATACATGGACACATTTTTACACACACATATAGTCACAAGAGACCTGCATACACACTCAAGTACCATACGTACACATGGTTGTATTTAAACATACACAGACACAATGAGTCGGAAATGAATGTTTTATAGTAGTCTTTCAATTTACATTCAAAGGACGTTATGTATAGTATGACAATACACTGGCCTAATGAGACAATGCATTGTTGATCAATATCAGGCTCCAATCATACAGGTGATAACAGGAAGAACAGGCAGGGTGGCCTTCAATTCCGCATGGATGGAGAAGGTAGAGGAATGTGAGGGAGAGGTAGAAGAGAGGGAGGGAGGTAAAGAGAGGGATGAAAAGAGAAAGTGAGGGAGAGCAGGTGAGACCTGAAAGCTGCCTTTGTGTGGCGGCTGGCAGTAGGAACACTGGCCTGCTCTGTGAGGTTTTCCACACACACACACACACACACACACACACACACACACACACACGGGAGTTATGGGGGGTGCTTGGGCAAACATACTGTGTTGAAAACCGTTGCATGATGTTTTCAAATATAACAACAACAAAAAACTCTCTCCACACCCCAAGATTAACGGACGTTACCCCGCCATAAAGCGGCTCTATTTTCCCTTATTTTACACTTCTCCATTTCAGTGGCTAAACGGCTCCCCATTTCCCCCTCCACTGCATCTCAACTGTATCTGATGCTGTTCAACTGGAGCTTGAAGTGAATGATGATATCAGAGCCGGCTGCTTCATGTTCGGCATACGAAACCCACGACGACACGGTTCCAGGACTGGACGTCAGTAGCGTAACCAGACCAAACATTAAAACTACTTTGACCATTTTCAAATACAGAGATAGTGGGGGTATATTTAAACTTTGAGAGTATCTTGTTATGTGTGCGTCATCAGAGCTGTCAGCTATGTGAACTGAACTGAGCGAGCTCTGTGTTTGAGGAGACTAGCTTTAATCTTCAAGAGAGTTCTACATAAAGATTTGATCAGTTCAGTTCAACTTAAGAGGGTTTTATAGCCTAAAGTAGTCCAACTGCACTGTCATGTGTATGAAATTACCCTCCGTTGGGCTAATTTATTGCTGAGTCTGTACACGCTTCATGCTGATAGTGTATGTTTTGGTTTATACAGTATATCTGTAGGTTGGTATAAGGGTGTGTTGTGTGCTTTACATAATGGTTTGCTGCTGAATCATTTGAGACAGTGTTCCTTGACTTGTTAATGTACCTAGTGCTGCATCTGTGCTGTTAAGTGCTCCTCCGGTTGTGTACTGAGCTGTGATCTCGTTTGTTTACGTCCCCAGGAGAGACCCGGGAGACAGCGGGCGCCATGAGGCGGCGAGGAGGGCTTGAGAGAGAGGAGACATCGCCCTTCATCATCCTCAGCATCGGGCAGCGCAGGAAATGCACACACGCGCCACAGAGACTGTCTAGCAAGAGACAGGCTAACAGCACCCAATTCTGAGAGAGAGAGACGAGAGAGCGAAACCGAAGAGAGTGGAGTCAACATCCATTTATTTATCCTCAATGGGCTTAAACTGGACTGGACCAGACTTGGAAGAAATGATGTCCAAGTTACCAAACTGTTCTATATTGGACCCTCCTTGTTAGACCTTCGAAACAACTCACCCACCTTTGTGAGGCTTGGAGCTAAGAGGCAGAGAGAGGGGGAAAAAAGAGAGCGATAGAGGCAGAGAACGAGAGACATTGGGCTCCATGCAGGCGCGTAAGAAGTATGTCCTGCTGGGGCTGTGTGCTTGCTGCTGGCTGCTGCTCTTCTACTGGGGCGGTGGGGTCCAGGTCCGTCTCCTCAAGCTGCTGGGGCAGCAGAGGGGCGATGTGGTGCGCCCCTGGCCCGACTGGACCGACAGGGTACTCCTTCCGGGCTATGCCCAGCTGGAGGAACTCCAGACGGGGCCTGGTTCTGCCGAGTCCCCCCGCCAGCGTCACCAAGCCTGGACGGGCATCTATAAAGACAGTCGCTGCCGAATGGAGACCTGCTTCGACTTTACGAGATGTCGGCGTAGAGGGCGGGACGGGTTTCGAGTGTACGTCTACCCGTCGGAGAAGGGTGAGCGCGGGTCGGAGAGCTATCGTAAGATACTGACGTCTATAGGCGAGTCGCGGTACTACACCACGGACCCTCGCGAGGCATGTCTCTTCGTTTTGGGGATTGACACTCTGGACCGTGACCAGCTCTCGGGGCAGTTCGTGCCCAACTTGGACGATCGTATCAAGGGTTACCCGCTCTGGAACGAGGGACGGAACCACCTTATCTTTAATCTGTACTCGGGCACCTGGCCCAACTACACGGAGGACCTGGGCTTCAACATCGGTCAGGCCATCCTGGCTAAAGCCAGCCTCAACACGGAACACTTTCGGCCCGGGTTCGACGTCTCCATCCCCCTCTTCTCCAAGGACCATCCCCAGAAGGGGGGCGAGAGGGGCTGGTTGGTGCGAAACACGGTCCCACCGCGCAGGAAGTACCTGTTGATGTTCAAAGGGAAGCGGTATCTAACGGGCATCGGGTCGGACACCCGTAACGCCCTGCATCACATCCATAATGGGAAGGACATCGTGTCCCTCACCACATGCCGTCACGGGAAGGACTGGGAGAAACACAAAGACGCCCGCTGTGACCATGACAACCTAGAGTATGAGAGGTAAGTTAGGTTCCTAAGGGGCAGAACGGTAAATCGTAACTTCCAATTCAGATCCAAATGTACAAAATAGTACAAAAACTTTACTTTCATTCAGGGGGAGGGTTTAGTATGTTTTTTTTTAGTCCAGCGGAGGGTGATGTCATTCGTAATAAATGAAATGTTGCTCAGGGTTTGAGACTGCGTTGCGTATTATAGTATCTCATGTGTGCCCGATAATGCCTCTCATCCCTGATTCTCTCTGCTGGGCGTGTAATATTCAGTGCGCCTATCCATAGCCTGTAGTATAGGCCAGGGTTGTCAAACTCACTCCATGAAGGATCTAGTGTCTGCAGGTTTTAGTTTTCTCCTTTCAAATAAGCCCTAGACAACCAGTGTGGGGAGTTCCTGCCTAATTAGTGACCTTAATTCATCAATCACGTAAAAGGGAGGAGCGAAAAACCGCAGACACTCGTGGCCGCCGTGGAAGGAGTTTGACACGTGCTATAGGCCTATGCCATGGGTATTCAAATCTTACCATACGAGGTCCAGAACCTGCTGGTTTTCTGTTCTACCTGATAATGATTTGCAACCACCTGGAGTCGCAGGTCTAAATCAGTCCCCCGATTTAGAGGGGAACAATGAAAACACTCAGTGGAACGAACTGGCTTCAAGGTCCAGAGTTGAGTTTGAGGGGCCTAGGTTATAGGAAGAGCATGCTCGGAGAAGCACAGGGCAAAGTTATATTTCGAAGAAAATGTACTTCCTTCCCGAGTGTTTGCGCTGCTGGGATGGTGTATATGCCTAGTTAAATAAAGGTTAAATATATTAAAAATACATTCAAAATATGAATCTAGGCTACACTGCAGTGGATAGGCGTTCCTTAGGTCCTACTCTTCCTGTGGTCCAAAGCTTGCTACTGATATAATTGATGTTAATATCAATGAAATGGACCTGATTTATATGAAATAATCTGTAACGACGCTTTAGTCCTCAATGCTTTATGCTAGAAACAAGCTGTAAAATGCAGTGACTCCGATGCATATGGGATATCTTCGGTTTGTCTCTGACATTGAGGCTGCGCGACAACCGATAGCCGACAGATTGAATATCATTGTAGAATATTTGCACAAAATGCATCCGCCAATTGCAGTCTGCCTATATGGCCACACATCTTGCCTAAAGAACGTGTTCTATTTTTAATACCCTCAAACAACGTTTAATACCCTCAAAATGAGGCATACCTCGTTTCAAATTACCACTGTCAATCGTGAATGATAATTCTTCACATTTTACCATTGAAACTGCATGCCAGTCATTTGATCTCAATCAGTTTCATGGAAATATGCATTCAGATCTCATTGAATAACTGCTTTGCCTAGCGAATTAAAGCAGATGGTTGTTAACAAATGATTATAATTTCCTGTAGGCCTGTTTTGTTTCAATCAAAGCATCGCCTGCGGCGTGCGCTGTGGAGGTTTTGTCCGCACGAGGAAAACATTTGACTATTCAGCTTCAGATAAGAGATGACTGAGTGAGAAGGTGTTTTTGGTGTAACATATTATAGCCCTGCTATGCAACTTTACTAAACGAGCCCCATTGTGAGAAGTCATAATCCTCTATTTGTAATAATAGGTGATGAGAAGGACTATTAGATGTAGGTGACATCTTGATGGGGGTTATTTTGAGCGATTTGACCGTCCTTCGAATCGTGGTTCAGAAAGGACAGCGGTGGTCACGTATGGTTCCCAACCTGGTCTCAGAGCAGTTCGTATTGTCCTGTAAATAAATCCGAGACACTCCATTTAGAATGATATGTTACGTTTCGTATGGTTATGTATTCATTTGTGGATGTCCATCACCCATTCATATATGTTACGAATTAAAACATTATTATTATTTTTTTACAAGTGCATATAGGCCTACCTGATGATATGTGGCTGCTGTGTTAAACAATGAAGAGCTTTTTCTTGAATTCATTAATGATCAGATACTTCAGTTGTAACTGGTTATTTTTGTTGTTGTTGTTGTTGTTGAGTTGACGGACAACTTCAGCACTGTTCCAAACTTAAGACGGAGTTCTTTTTTTAACAACAGCCTGTATAGAAATCAAAAACGTCTCCCGGTGTTGCAGCATGCGCTCATTCATTGTCATGGTCTCGAGTGGTATGAAAAAAATATTCTGCTCGTCTCCAGTCATGTAAAATGACGTCGAATGACATGAAATGCGTTTATAAACCCACCCTTATCCGCCGGTGGTCTTCAAATCCACAACTTTATGGCTACTTTGCCATGTAATGCTTACAAAACGAACCGTTTCTAAAACGGCATATCTAAGGCTCTGGTCTGTCCTAGGGGTGAGGGGAAACAGTAGGCATCTTCTCTGCTCTCCGCTTTATGTTAGAATTATTATTCGGGGTACAGGGGATGATTACTTGTTTTTTGTTGATCAGGGAGGTTTGGGTAAAAATACATTTTTACTGAAAGGAGGGCCATCCATTTTTGTTTCAGAGAGAACAGATTTTCTCCAGGTAACCCTCATTATAAACAACTTACAGTCCCTTAGTCTCTCACCGACGTCAATGCATGACTAAGTGAAGATTCTACTTAAGTGGAAGTTCGGATTCTCCCCTTAGGGAGGGCTATTATTGTGAGGTTGTGTCATAACTTGTGTTCTGTTTCATCAGGAATACACTTGTTATTTTATTGCTTTGTTTTTTTAAAAATCATGCCGGGCGTTTTATTGGGTCCCTTAGATGTTGGGCTTTTATGAGTTTGATTTTCTCCCTCTCATCTAAATTGCGGTCTCCTTCTGGTTATTTTCTCTGTCGTTTACAGTTACCATTCCAGTTATCTCGTTAAGAGTATTGACCGTCGGTCGTGTGTTAGAGTTACAGTACAGAGTGTGGTCCTGGCTGTGTAAGGTCTTGGCGTCGAGTCTATGCCCCGTTGAAACAAGCCGACGTCCGAAGGCCGACAGACGGTTGGGGTATGTGCTCAACATTTTGAAAAAGGGTCTGAAAGCGGAGAGGTGGGTTCATCCGTGAATAGAGGAGAGGCGTCACGGTGGGGAAAAGTCGGGAAAGTTGACGTGAATAACAACAGCCACTAATAGGGTAAGAATAGGGGGAGGCTATCTCTACATGTAGCTTCCACCCAAGTACACCAGTGATGTGGTCCAGGTCAGATACTCCTAGAATGAGGGATAGAGAGAGAGAGGGAGGTGGAGGGGTTAGGTATAGAGAGAGTGAGTGGAGGGCCCTCTCTTACCCAGTAATAACAGTCATAATCAGTCCGGGACATAGCTACCTTTCTGGGTTGTTTACATTGGGCCGGTGGTGAGGGAAAGGGGACGGAGTGGAGTCCCACTCGACTGTATGAATGAGCTCATTTATTCCACACATAACCAACGGTCTGCTCAGACATCGGGGGGGGGGGGGGGGGGGGGGGGTGTCGAGAGCTTATGTTATATGATGGTGGGTTACATTTGGATATGGTGAGGGGTGCATGGAGTGGGGGTTAGGTGAGGGTAGGGGGGCGAGAGACAGCAGCAGTGTGTAAGAAAAACACCAGAATGTGTGTAGCGCTCTTTCTCTCCCTCGGAGTTGGAAATGAGGTACGCACGGGGGGCCTCGGAGTGAGGTGTGAAGGGGTGCGGGGGATGTTGGAGGCGGAGGGTGGGGGGTGGGTATTACGTTGTCCTCTCCTTGGCGCTCATATCCCGAAGAGTGTGGGGGCTTTTCGGGGATAACATAAGAACCATGCATGGAAATGGAGTCGGAATGAATGAAATGAAAGCGTGACAATATAAACGTCCCATGAAGCTGAAGGACTCCTTTTCCTCTCTCTCTCTCTCTCTCTCTCTATTCTCACTCCTTTTCCTCTCCTTCTCTCTCTCTCTCTCTCTCTCTATTCTCTCTCTCTCTATTCTTACTCCTTTTCCTCTCTCTCTCTCTCTCTCTCTCTCTCTCTCTCTCTCTCTCTCTCTCTCTCTCTCTCTCTCTCTATTCTCACTCCTTTTCCTCTCCTTCTCTCTCTCTCTCTCTCTCTCTCTCTCTCTCTCTCTCTCTCTCTATTCTCACTCCTTTTCCTCTCTCTCTATTCTCACTCCTTTTCCTCTCTCTCTCTCTCTCTCTCTCTCTCTCTCTCCTCACCACCTTTCTTCTCTCTCTCTCTTTCTCCATCTCTCCCTATTCTCACTCCTTTTCTTCTCTCTCTCTCTCTCTCTATTCTCACTCTCTTTCGTCTCTCTCTCTCTCTCTATTCTCTCTCTCTCTCTATTCTCACTCCCTTTCTTCTCTCTCTTTCTCCATCTCTCCCTATTCTCACTCCTTTTCTTCTCTCTCTCTCTATTCTCACTCCTTTTCCTCTCTCTCTCTCTCTCTCTCTATTCCCACTCCTTTGCTTCTCTCTCTCTCTCTCTCTCTTCTCACTCCTTTTCCTATCTCTCTCTCCCTGTGTCTCTCTCTCCCTGTGTCTCTCTCTCCCTGTCTCTCTCTCTCTCTCTCTCTCTCTCTCTATTCTCTCTCTCTCTCTATTCTCACTCCTTTTCCTCTCTCTCTCTCTCTCTCTCTCTCTCTCTCTATTCTCACTCCTTTTCCTCTCTCTCTATTCTCACTCCTTTTCCTCTCTCTCTCTATTCTCACTTCTTTTCCTCTCTCTCTCTCTATTCTCTCTCTCTCTATTCTCACTCCCTTTCGTCTCTCTCTCTATTCTCTCTCTCTCTATTCTCACTCCCTTTCTTCTCTCTCTCTCTCTCTCTCAATCTCTCCCTATTCCCACTCCTTTGCTTCTCTCTCTCTCTCTCTCTTCTCACTCCTTTTCCTATCTCTCTCTCCCTGTGTCTCTCTCTCCCTGTGTCTCTCTCTCCCTGTGTGTCTCTCTCTCTATTCTCTCTCTCTCTCTATTCTCTCTCTCTATATATATATATATTCTCTCTCTCTCTATATACTCTCTCTCTATTCTCTCTCTCTCTATTCTCACTCCTTTTCCTCTCTCTCTCTCTCTCTCTCTCTCTCTCTATTCTCACTCCTTTTCCCTTTTCCTCTCTCTCATCTCTCTCTATTCTCACTCCTTTTTCCTCTCTCTCTCTCTCTCTTCTCACTCCTTTTCCTATCTCTCTCTCCCTGTGTCTCTCTCTCCCTGTGTCTCCCTCTTTCTCTCTCTCTGTGTCTCTCACTCTCTCTCTCTCTATTCTCACTCCTTTTCCTCTCTCTCTCTCTTTCTCTCTCTCTCTCTCATCTCTCTCTATTCTCACTCCTTTTCCTCTCTCTCTATCTCTCTCTATTCTCACTCCTTTTCCTCTCTCTCTCTCTCTCTCTCTCTCTCTCTCTCTCTTCTCACTCCTTTTCCTATCTCTCTCTCCCTGTGTGTCTCTCTCCCTGTGTCTCTCTCTCCCTGTGTCTCTCTCTCTCTCTCTCTCTCTATTCTCTCTCTGTCTCTCTCTCTCTATATTCTCTCTCTCTATTCTCTCTCTATTCTCACTCCTTTTCCTCTCTCTCTCTCTCTCTCTCTCTCTCTCTCTATTCTCACTCCTTTTCCCTTTTCCTCTCTCTCTTTCTCTCTCTCTGTGTCTCTCACTCTCTCTCTCTCTATTCTCACTCCTTTTCCTCTCTCTCTCTCTTTCTCTCTCTCTCTCTCTCATCTCTCTCTATTCACTCCTTTTCCTCTCTCTCTATCTCTCTCTATTCTCACTCCTTTTCCTCTCTCTCTCTCTCTCTCTCTCTCTATTCTCACTCCTTTCCTCTCTCTCTGTCTCTCTCTCTCTATTCTCACTCATTTTCCTCTCTCTCTCTCCCTATTCTCACTCCTTTTCTTCTCTCTCTCTCTCCCTATTCTCACTCCTTTTCTTCTCTCTCTCTGTCTCTCTCTCTATTCTCACTACTTATTCTTCTCTCTCTCTCTCTCCCTATTCTCACTCCTTTTCTTCTCTCTCTCTCTCCCTATTCTCACTCCTTTTCTTCTCTCTCTGTCTCTCTCTCTATTCTCACTACTTATTCTTCTCTCTCTCTCTCTCTATTCTCACTCCTTTTCTTCTCTCTCTCTCTCCCTATTCTCACTCCTTTTCTTCTCTCTCTCTGTCTCTCTCTCTATTCTCACTACTTATTCTTCTCTCTCTCTCTTCTCACTACTTATTCTTCTCTCTCTCTCTCTCTCTCTCTCTCTCAATTAATTCAATTCGCTTTATTGTCATGACGTAACAATGTACATATTGCCAAAGCTTATTTTGGATATTTACAATATAAAAAATAAATACAAATGAGAATCAAATTGTCAACGGGACAACAATAACCAAGTGTCAAAAGAGCCATACATTCAACAATAACAATAAGTATACAGTAGAGGACATGTGCAGGTTGATTGGTCTGTCAGACACTGTCCCTCATCTTATGGCAGGCAGCAATGTAGTGTGCTGCCAACCCACAGCTCTCTGCGTCCTCCCCCAACAGAACGGGTAGCCTATCCTCACCAGAGAGGTCTTTGAAACCTTGAATAAGGGTTTCAAATTTGGGAAATGACACTCTCTAATTGTTTTATATTTTTGACATTTTGTCAGGAAATGCAGCTCCGTCTCAGGTTCTGCTGTTGTGCAGTGCTTTCCTCTACAGGGAGCCAGGTTTTCCTCTCTCTCTCTCGCTCTCTCTCTTTCTCCATCTCTCCCTTTTCTCACTCCCTTTCTCACTCTCTATTCTCACTCCTTTTCTTCTCTCTCTCTCTCTCTCTCTCTCTCAACCTGTCTTTTTCTTTCTACCCCCCCCCCTCCCCCTCTCACGCCTTTCCTTCTCTGTTTCTCCTATCTTCCTTGGCTGTGGGCTCAGGCAGGCAGGCAGGTTGCAGCCTCTTAGCAGGTTGTACCAGGTTAATGAGCACTTGCATCTGGTCCACTTACAGATTAACCCGGGAGGACCCGGGACTGGAAAGGGTGGGGGGCGGGGCATAAATTAAGTCATGGGGAGAGAGAAACATAGACAGAGAGAGGGAAAGATCACGAGAGGCATGATGGAGAGGGGGATGAATGGGACTGCAGGAAAGGCGAGACATGGGGGTTAGATAGAGAGGGAGTAACGGAGAGGGGGAGGAAGGGAGAGAGGCAGACAGCAGGAAAGAGAAGGAGAAGGAAAGGTAGGAAAGGGAGAAAGAAGGTAGGACTTCAGGCAGGGAAAGGACCCATAAAGAAAGAGAGGCCAAGAGGGAGAGAAAGAAGGAGGGAGAGAGGGGGATACTTCAGGCAAGGGAGAGGCTTTACCGCAGCCTATTGGCCTAGTTTCCCTTCTTTCTCACTTTGGAGGATTCCGTGAGAAAGGAAAGAAAAACCTGCATTGTACAGTGAATGTAAATGAGGGAGTGTGTGAAAAGAGAGGAGTGGGAATGGAGCAGGGAGTTTCAGGAGACACACACATAGATGCGTACACACACACACACACACACACACACACACACACACACATGCACGCACACTAGTAGAACACTTTGCAGAGTTGCTTTAGTCATAGTTGAAGCGCTAAGGGTGAGGTATAAGTATCAGGGGTGGGGGCAGGCAGGGGTAAGGGGGTGCGACAGAGGGAGGGAGGGAGGAAGGGAGGGAGGGAGGGAGGGGGTGTAATGGCAAAATGATGTACCTCTCCATTCAGCTTAAATGGTTGTTCCCATGGCGACGGTCTTGCCATGTGGAAGACGGTATCACAGCATAGGCCATTATTCATGACCCAGAAAGAACTCAGGGAGAGAGTAGAGTAGAGGGATAAAAAGACCACTGTTCCCTATACAGTAGGATATACAGTAATATACAATAGATACATGAATATACAGTACAGTAAAGGACCACATCAGTATTACATGCATGTTGCGTTATAGGAAGGATATCTGAAATTGTTGTTGTTTTTCTATAAATGATCTGACACTATCCATGGTACTGTCTGTTACATGGCTTCATGACCTGAGTTGTACTGTAGTTGTACTGTAGTTGTACTGTAGTTATAGCTAGTGTTCCCGCAGTTTGACCATCGGTGTGTACTTGCATGTGTGTATGGGTGTTTTGTTTTTTGAGCGGGTGGATGTGTTTGTGTGGGAATGTTTGAGTGCATGCCTTTATGTCTACGTGTGTGTGTGTGTGTGACATGTATAATAGTGTGTGTGTTGGGATGTTGGCAGGCCCCAATAAGAAATCCTATACCCCACTGTAATTAGGGGCTGTGAAATTGTACCCCTGGAGAGCATGCGGTCTGTGCTGCTCGTGTTCCTGTCCAGAACAAACTCCTCTGTTTGTGTCTCTGTTCCCCAAAAAATAGAAGCGAGACAACGCCTTCAAGTTCCCAACCTCTTTCTTCCATTCTCCTTCTCTTTTCTTCTCCCAGTTCTTCTCTCCCTCTCCCACACTCCCGTCGCTCTCCCTCTGTCTCTCTCACTTTGTTCTCAACCTCCACCCCTCTTTCCCTCTCTCTCCTTCCTTTTTCCATTTTCCAGTCTCTCTCTCTCTCTCCTGCACTCCCTTTTCTCTCCCTCTTTACTTTGTCTTCCGGTCTTCCTCTTGCGCTACTCTTACTGCAAGTATTTCTTCCTATCGGCCTACTCCCTCTTTTTTGAGTTATGCTTTTTTTAAATGACCGCCCCCTCCTTCTTTTAAACATTAAACTTAACAGCAATGTTAAATAAGTGCACACGCACACACATCCTGCCCACACTTCCCACTCTCCCCACACTCATGCATTTACTCATGCATGCTTGCATGGACACACGCTCATGGAGAGTCACGCACACACACACAAACACACACACACCCTGCCTTTCACAAGCTGGCATAAAACACACCAAAGGTTATAGGAGGGATTGGGAAGGTCTTGCCTTATCTGAGTCAAACAGGGTCTCGTTTAATCCAGCTAAAAAGAAAAGTGGACCAATGACCTCTCTAACTCTCTACAGCCCCCTATCTGTAAGCTGACCTCATAGCACCCAGTGGTGGTGCCAGGTGGTTGCGTGTTATTATGTCTGGTTCCATCTCAGACGGTTGTCTGTTTTTGTCTGGCTACACTGTACCGGTAAACACACACCTTTTGAAATGGTAAACAGAATCAATTATGCTTGGCAAAGAAATTGTGACTAGTTTGCGGTCCTACATTTGCATATTTTGTTAACTTACCAGAACAATTCAAAGTTAACTGAGAACATAGGCTCTAGGGCCATAGGCTCTTACTAGCTCTAGGGCCTCACATTCCTTGGCCAATTGTTTATGTCTTAAGCAAACCCCCCTCATTCTTTGCATTTAGCTGTCCTTCTCCTTTAGACCTGTGTATATTGAGTGGGAGTGTCCAGCCTGTCATGTTGTCAGGTGCCTCTCAGGTTCCTGATGTGGAGCCTTTTGGCCCCGGGGCCCATGCTGTCTTAACAGCAGCCCACGCCGGGGCCCCTAGATATACTAGTGTGGATGTCTTTAATGGGGGCCCATTCACCAGCCTAATAGGGCCCTTTATCCAGCCTGGCCAGCACCACAGCGATCATAGCTGGAAAAGCCTCCGGCGTCCTCACTCGCTTTTGTCCGAGCCAACTGGAGCAGAAAGCCTTTGACAATATGGGAGAGACTAGAGGAGAGAGGGGGACTCTTGCCTTCTGCTGTTAAGACTCTCCTCGCTCTCTCGCTCTCTCTGTTATTCACTTGTTTACCCATTTGATAGCCTCGACTTGACCTTGTGAACCCATAACTCGGTATCTGGAGCTTATGGATGGTAGGGATTGGGGGAAATGGGGCATGTGAAAGCAAATTCTGCAAGTCTTTCAGGAGTGTCAAGACAAAGCGTCTGGAATAAATGTATTAAATATACTGTACATGTAAAGGTATGTTCATGTGTAGTTTTTTTGACCATCTATGAGGGAAAGGAAGAAAACTTAGAGTCTTTGACAGACATATATGGTCATGGTTGAGAGGCTATTTACTAATGCACAGTCTGGTATTAAGGTTAAATTGGGATTTGAAAGGGGTGGATTTAACCCCAACTGAGTTGACTTTCTAATGTGATTTTCCACTTTATGATTCAGAATAATCCTCCTTACCACTTTCCTTTTAAGGTTGGTTGGAGTCCACTTTCACTGAGTCCCCACTTTCACCTCATACCGTAATGACCGATGACTGACAACCAGGTTAGTATAATCCAAACTGATTAATTTAGCTAGCATCTTCTCAACATGACATGCGCAACAGAGGCACCGGAGGATCAACATTAACCGCATAACGTACCCTTACACTTCTTAGCATTTGATACAATTGCACTCAATTAAAAAAATACTCCTACAGTATATTAAAAGTCTTATATGATAGGGTGTGGTGTACAGTGCATTGCAAAAGTATTCACCCCCTTGGCGTTTTTCCTATTTTGTTAAATTACAACCTGTAATTTAAATTGATTTTTATTTGGATTTCATGTAATGGACATACACAAAATTGTCCAAATTGGTGAAGTTAAATGTAAAAAATAACTTATTTCTAAATATATATTTAAAAAAAACAGAAAAGTGGTGTGTGCATATGTATTTGCTATGAAGCCCCTAAATCAGAAGTCACATAATTAGTTAAATAAAGTCCACCTGTGTGCAATATATATATATATATATATATATATATATATATATATATACCTGTTCTGAAAGGCCCCAGAGTCTGCAACACCAGTAAGCAATGGCCACTACCAAGCAAGCGGCACCATGAAGACCAAGGAGCTCTCCAAACAGATCAGGGAGAAAGTTGTGGAGAAGTACAGATCAGGGTTGGGTTCTAAAAAAATATCAGAAACTTTGAACGTCCCACGGAGCACCATTAAATCCATTATACAAAAATGGAAAGAATATGGCACCACAATAAACCTGCCAAGAGAAGGCCGCCCACCAAAACTCACAGACCAGGCAAGGAGGGCATTAATCAGAGAGGCAACAAAGAGACCAAATATAACCCTGAAGGAGCTGCAAAGCTCCACAGCAGAGATTGGAGTATCTGTCCATTAAGCTGTACACTCCACAGGGCTGGGCTTTACGGAAGAGTGGCTAGAAAAAAACCATTGCTTGAAGAAAAAAAAATAATCAAACACATTTGGTGTTTGCCAAAAGGCATGTGGGAGACTCCCCAAACATATGAAAGAAGGTACTCTGATCAGATAAGTCTAAAATTGAGCTTTTGGCCATCAAGGAAAACGTGATGTCTGGCGCAAACCCAGACATTGCGTGTTGTTGTACTCCAGCACTTTGGATTTGAAAATGATTATTTCAGTCCTGACTGTGTTGTCAATAATGTGTGAGGATCGACGCTGGAGACAGGAAGCAGGTACAGGAAGAAAATGTAGTAATTAACGGACATGAAACAGGACAGGAACGGCGTCTGGACAGGGGACAAAATAACGACATCAATGCTGACACGGGGATGGAACAGACATAAAGGGGAGGCAATCAAATAATAATGGAGGTCGGGTGGGTCCAATGAGGTGCAGGTGCGCGTAACGACGGTGACAGGTGTGCGTAATGATAGGCAGTCTAGCGCCCTTGAGCTCAGAGAGGGAGAGCTGGAGCAGGCGTGACATAATGATATTTGTGCGTCTAACGTTCTCACTCATTATTGACGGTTCATTCAGGACTATTCGTAATCATGGTAGCATCCACATTAATGTATATTCTATTCTTGTTTACAATAAAAGTGACTACAAAATGACACAATACATTATTTGCCATTTCATTTCTAATGGGCAGAACATAATCTGAAACGCAACCAACACAGACAATGCCTCCAAGATTGTAGAGTCACAAGCTTGATGTAATCATTGCGTGCTAGGAATATGGCACAAAATACTCAACTCTTGACTACTTTAATACACATAAGTGAATTTGTCCCAATACTTTTGTCCCGTTAAATTGGGCGGGACTATGCTCAAAAAGTGCTGTAATGTCTAAACGGTTCACCTGATATGGATGAAAATACCCTCAAGTTTAAGCTGACAGTCGGCACTTTAACCTCAGTCATTGTATCACTTCAAACCCAAAGTGCTGGAGTACCTCGCCAAAGGAAGAACACATGCTTTACTGTCCCAATAATTACAGAGGCGACTGTATGTAGGGGTAAAGTGACTAAGCAACAGGATAGATAATAGACCGCAGCAGCAGCAGCAGCAGCGTATGTGGTGAGTGGGAATGTGCGTGTGGCGTCAGTATGCATGTGTGCGCGTGCTGTGTGTGTGGGCGTAGGTGTGTGTTGGGATGTCGGTGTATGTATGTTTGAGTGTGTGGGTAGAGTCATGAGTTCTCCTGTTCAACTCCTGTTTAATTATAGCCTGGGAGCTAGCTGATGCTGGTTTGGTGTGAGTCCCCTGTCTCTCCACTACACACCGATGATGAATGAGACTTGAGACTGGCTGCAGCTTCCAGCTGCTCGCTCTGGGACCGTCTACTTTAGATTCTACACTGATGCTAGGTTATATGGGCTCTCGGGACGCAATTAATAATAATAATAACAATAATTAGGTGGGTGTGTGTTATACACACGTGTGAGTTAGAAAAATCGTTTTTGGGCATATCCCACTTCCCCCTGAGACACGCTCGGACAGTGAGATCACGGCCAGGGATCGATCAGCCATTATTGACGGCAACCCTGGAGCAATTCGGGTTAAGTGCCTTGCTCAAGTGCACATGGGCAGATTTTTCACCTCGTCAGCTCAGGGATTCGAACCAGTGACCTTTCGGTTACTGGCACAATGCTCTTAAAGGAACGTTCCACCCAAAAACAATGTTTTGGTATTTGTTTCATTCGTCCATAGTTGACAGTCCAAAAAGTGTTCAAGATATGTCACTTTCAAAATACAGAAATCATCCTACGGGGATGAAAGTTACATATCTGGAAAACGTGCCTTTACATAAACATCACCTAGCCTATTTCAGCCAGTGTCTTCTACTCCTTCACCCCACACGCCCTTCCCTCTGACCCTACACCCCGACATTACAAGCGGTTTCCACTATCAACGTCCTAGCCAAGTCCAGACACAGCTCCATTCCGAGGACTATACCTAGCTTGGCAGCCACTGCTATTACTACTACTGTTGCTCCTTCACCCAATAGCCATGTCTCTGGACCTACACCCACCCCTCACATCCCACTCTCACACCCCAGGTCAGGTTACCGCACACCCTGGCCTGATTGCCCATCCCTGTTCCAGCTTCCCCCTGGTTGTCACCCCTTGTCCCCTGAGATCCACCAGGCTATCTAGAGTGGTTGAGTTTAGTCAGGCTGGCAGGGCTGCAGTAACCAGAGCTTGCTCCTCTCTCTTTTTGTCGGGAATGAGTCTCTCTCTCTCTCTGCCCACCCACCCCCCCCCCACCCCTTCCGTTCTCTCGCTTTCACACTCTCTAGTGGTTAGAGCGGGTGGGCCAGTAACCGAAAGGTTGCTGGATCGACTCCCCGAGCTGACAAGGTAAACAACCTGTCGTTCTGCCCCTGAGCAAGGCAGTTAACCCCCTGTCCCCCCCCCCTGTCCCCGGTGGATGTCGATTAAGGCAGCCCCCCCCCTCTCTGATTCAGGTGGGGTTGGGTTAAATGCGGAAGACATTTCAGTTGAATACATTCAGGTGGACTGACTAGGTTTCCCCCTTTCCTGCTCTGTCTCTTTGTTTTTAGATTTCTCCCTCTCTCTCTTACCCGTTCTCTTATTCTCGTTCTCTCTTGCTCTCTCTCGGTTCTTCCCTTTCTCTTGATCTACCCTGTCTCTTTTACACACACACACACGAGCACACACACCCTTAGCAGGAAAATAAACATGTAGCTGAACACACACTCATGCGCACGCACGCACGCACACACATACACACGCACACGCACACACACATATGCGCACACACGCACACATTAGTTTTACTATCCTCGTGGGGACCAAACAATATGATTCCTATTAAAAATCCTATTTTCCCTAACCCTTAAAACAAACTATAATTCTAAGCCTAAAATAGCCTTTTTCCTTGTGGGGACTGGCGAAATGTCCCCAATTTTCCTTGTATTACTATCCTTATGAGGACTTCTGGTCCCCACAAGGTAAATTAAAACCAAACACACACACACACTCATCCCACTCCATCACTGCTCCTAATAGGGTGTAGGCTGAGAGAAAGAGCCAGACTCCCTCCGTCAGCACAGTGAATCTATATTCATTCACTATCTCCACCGTGCCCTAGAGGCAAATGAACTAGAGAGAATCCATAGATCCAATAAGCCCACTGATCTATTGAGAAACTCTCTTTGGAATGGAATCTAGGAATCCATACTGCATGAATCCCTCCCCTGCAGAATGGATTAGATAACCAGCTCGCTATGTCGTCCTAGCGTTATGGCTATCAGTTTGCCACTGCTGCCGTGGTAAGCATTTAGGTAATGTTGTTAGTGCAGCATAGAGCATAGATTGTTTCCTGGTTCTCTTATCAGTAAATCACCTACTCAATCCTGATGTTTTAGCCTGTGGCATTTACCTTCAGTGGAAGCACCATATTTGTATGCAATGAATCAAGACGATTAAATGAGAATTGTCTTTGTGAAATATCGCAGAGAAATACAGTCTTAGTTAATAACTCATACTTACTGTACAAATACACTTGGGCTATTGGCTGTGTGGTAGCCTCCAAATGAACTGCATTAACCCTTGCAGCACCCCTTCCCTTTGGGTGGGAATGGAATGGCTGTGCTTGCTGCTCATTGGCTGGTGGGCTGCCTGTTATCTGGAATGCCTCTCTCTCTGTCTGTATGTCTGTCTGTTAGGAGAGACGGAGTGGAGATACCAATCCATCATATAGGGAGGCAGAGGGATTAGGAGTGTGTGTGTGTGTGTGTGTGTGATGGAGGAATAGGATGTGCAAGTGTGTGTAAGGAAGAGTTCATGGTTGTATGAGAGAGAAAACGAAAGTGTGCGGTAATGCAGCATTGATCCTTGCTTGATATTTAAACCCTGTCTCTGCCCACTGACTGCTGATTGCAGTTTGTTCTTAATGCTCCTGCACTGATGCTCCTCCCTGCTCTCTTAGCTGGAGTGGAGACCCTGGTGAGTGAAACGTTTAACCCAAACCCCACTCTTCTAATGCTAGGTTCTCCAACTGGCGACCCCCGGGCTCGTGGGTGGTTTGGTTTGGCCACCCAAGTTTTCTGAGGGGCGGGGGGGGGGGGGGGGGGGGGGGGGGCATAATAGGTTGTAAAAACTTGGAGCTGATTTCCTGGTGTTATCTTCATTTAAGAAATCTGTTCCCAAGTATAATAGAGACACGTGATCATATACAAACGTAAGCAAGGTTTGAAATGATGTTTTAGTCAAACATCTGTTTTGGCTTTGTGCGGTCAATTAAATATATATATATATTATTTTTAACTATGTTTACATTTCAGTAGAAGCTCTTATGTTAAGTGCCTTGCTCAGAGGCACACCAACAGATGTTTCACCGAGTCGGCTCGGGGGTTTCAAACCAGTGACCTTTCAATTACTGGCCCAACGCTCTTAACCGCTAGGCTACCTGCCGACCCTGCCTGTTCCGGGCCCACCGACCATCCGCTCAAGGAAAAATCGGCCCGCGGCGGAATCTTGTTCATGATCACTGCTCTAATGTACGAGCGCAGAGCAGACCAGTAAGCTAGAAACCCAGTTTTGGAACAAAGTGGTAGAAATAGTCGGAGGGTTTGTGAAATGTTAGTTCTAGTGAAAAGTGTTGATTTGCTAATAATGCCGATTCTCCTTTTCTTCAGAAGGGAGTTAGAATAAGCAATACAGGATTGGATTTATAAGAACTGAACTCTCAATTTTATATATTACCCCTGTATATGTATAAAACCTTCTTGGGAAAAAAAATATGCAAATAAGCACTGTTCCAAATGTTCAGTTACAGAAATTTGACATTTGATTTGTATGGTGGAGTTATGTCACACGTGCAGCTAACAAAAACATATGGAAATGTCTGCTCTACCCCAAATTACAACCAACTAATTGCAGCATTACCACAAAAATGGAAGAGGAAAGTGGAAGGGGGGAAAAGTAATGGACTTGTCTGTTGGCCCTGCATTAAAGATAATTGGTTGAAGAAAATTGTGATAAATAAAAAAGTATACCAGTTTCATTTAAGGACAAAAAAAAGTGACAGCTGTGCCATATAGATTGCAAAATAGTTGGAATCGGTACGTCTCAAGTCTCTTCCTATGGCAGATGGTTTATGAACTGATACGCAAAACGACACCCGGATTAAAAAAATAGGATTTTTCCATTTCAATTTTTATACAAAATTCTTGCAACCAATATAATGTTATTTATATGGGGGGATACAACCTCCCCAGCTCTGCAGATTTCGCTGTGAAGAGAATCATTAGATCATTTGTTTCGGTACTGACCATATGTAGCTTGTTTTTGGTCGCAGGTCCAGGAATGGCTGAAGAATTGCAATATTTACCTGGAGCTAACTGTGCAGATAGCAAAGGTGATCTGAAAAGTCATAGTCAGTCAATCAATAATATAATAATACTTTTAGCTAAAATGTTTATTTTCAATTCACAATCTGTAGAAACGATAAGAATAGAAAGGTTCAGAACTTTTGTGAAACATCACAGCACAGCAAATATAAATCCAAAATGGATGGTGTTAAGAGATTAGATGGCAGGGGTTGAATGGAGCTGAAGGTTGGGACTAATAGCAACTAATAACAACAATATAACTAATGTAAAACATACTGTGCCCGTAAAATGTACATAGGTTCAGAACTTTTGTGAAAGAGGACAGTTTGAAATGGTAAATATATGATACGGTAAATGAGAAAAATCGAACTGGATGGACATCAGACATAGAAGGGAGAGGTTGAGGTTAGAGGAAGGGCAGGCGTAAAAGCAAACTAAATAGATCTAATGTAAAATAGACTGCCTATAACATGTATATCCGTAATAATAAGCAGGAAGTAGAAGCCTAAGCGTTGATGTTCACTAGTTTACTCCAGTGGTGGTAGTAATAAAGGACAATATATATATATTTTTAAAGTGTGTGTGTGTGTGTGTGTGTGTGTGTGTACAGTATATGTATTTATATGTGTGTACAAAAGTTTGGAGAGACCTACTCATTCAAGTATTTTTCTTTATTTAGACTATTTTCTACATTGTAGAATAATAGTGAAGACATCAAAACCATGAAATGTAGTAACCAGAAATGTGTTAAACAAATCAACGTATATTTTATGTAGATTCTTCAAAGTAGTCACCCATTGCCTTGATGACACCTTTGCTCACTCTTCACATTCTCTCAACCAGCTTCACCTGGAATGCTTTTCCAACAGTCTTGAAGGAGTTCCCACACATGCTGAGCACTTGTTGGCTGCTTTTTCTTCACTCTGTGGTCAAACTCATCCCAAACCATCTCAATTGGGTTGAGGTCGGGTGATTATGGAGGCCAGGTCATCTGATGCAGCACTCCATCACTCTCCTTCTTGGTCAAATAGCCTTTACACAGCCTGGAGGTGTGTTTGGTCATTGTCCTGTTGATAGTCACACTAAGCGCAAACCAGATGGGATGGCGTATCGCTGCAGAATGCTGTGGAAGCCATGCTGGTTAAGTGTGACTTGAATTCTAAATAAATCACAGACATTGTCACCAGCAAAGCACCATCTCACCTCCTCCTCCACGCTTCACAGTAGGAACCACACATGTGGAGATCATCCGTTCAACTACTCTACGTCTCACAAAGACACAGCGATTGGGACCAAAAATATCAAATTTGGACTCATCAGGCCAAAGGACAGATTTCCACCTGTCTAATATCCATTGCTTGTGTTTCTTGGCCCATGCAAGTCTCTTCTTATTGGTGTCCTTTAGTAGTGTTTTTTTCCCCCAGTAATTTGACCATGAAGGCCTGATTCACGCGGTCTCCTCTGAACAGTTGATGTTGAGATGTGTCTGTTACTTGAACTCTGTGAAGCATTTATTTCGGCTGCAATCTCTGAGGCTGGTAACTCTAATGAACTTATCCTTTGCAGCAGAGGTAACTCTGGGTCTTCCTTTCCAATGGCAGAGTTCCTCTGTCCAGTGTTTGTGTTCTTTCCCATTTTAATCTTTTATTTTTATTGGCCAGTCTGAAATATGGCTTTTTCTTTGCAACTCTGCCTAGAAGTCCAGCATCCCGGAGTCGCCTCATCGCTGTTGACGTTGAGACTGCTGTTTTGCGGGTACTATTTAATGAAGCTGCCAGTTGAGGACTTGTGAGGCATCTGTTTCTTAAACTAGACACTCTAATGCAGTTGTGCACCGCGGCCTCCCACTCCTCTTTCTATTCTGGTTAGGGCCAGTTTGCGCTGTTCTGTGAAGGGAGTAGTACACAACGTTGTAGGAGATCTTCGGTTTCTTGGCAATTTCTCGCATGGAATATCCTTAATTTCTCATAACAATAATAGACTGACGAGTTTCAGAAGTTCTTTGTTTCTGGCCATTTTGAGCTTGTAATCGAACCCACAAATGCTGATGCTCCAGACACTCAATTAGTCTAAATGCCAGTTGTATTGCTTCTTTAATCAGAACAACAGTTTTCAGATGTACTAACACCATTGCAAAAGGGTTTTCTAATGATAAATTAGCCTTTTCAAATTATAAACTTGGATTAGCTAACACAACATGCGATTGGAACACAGGAGTGATGGTTGCTGATAATGGGCCTCTGTACGCCTATGTAGATATTCCATTAAAAATCTGCCATTTCCTGCCACAAAAGTAATTTACAACATTAACAATGTCTACACTGTATTTCTGATCAATTTGATGTTATTTTAATGGACAAATCTTTTTGCTTTTCTTTGAAAAACAAGGACATTTCTAAGTGACCCCAAACTTGTGAACGATAGTGTATATTTGCAAAAAAAAAAATATGGGGGATTGGAAGTGATGCAGACAATTACATTGATGGAAGCTACAATCTACCTGCAATATTAAAGCTGATCTGCCCCCTAAAATAAATACAAATGAGTATGGTTCAACCTTGAAGTTCAACTTTGAACTTCCGATTCAAAGCTTTGATTGAAGTATGGCAGTGTATAGATACAAGCACGTTTGCCATATTGCCAAGCCCTCTAACACAAGCAACCCTGGTAAACAACAGATCCAGGTGAAGCTTCAAGTCTCTATCTCCTTTGATGTCAATTTCACACACCATTTGATGTTATGGGGAAGCAATTTACATGCCTTTCAAGAGCAGAATGTGCTCTTTTGACGAACGTATCAAGGAAAAGACACCCTGACCGCTTAAATGAAATGGACTGTGGTATGGTGTTGTGGCTCCAGTGAGACTATGGGTGTTTTGTGGTTGTTGTCGGAGACTGTTTATTATGGCCTGGCTCTGGCTACGGGGGGACATTTGACAAATGCTACATGCAAATCTCTCTGTGGGTGACCTTTTTTTTTGCTTAGCAGCAGCAGCTCTCGGGCTGTAGCTAAATCAGTGTCGGTTAAAAGAAAAATGGCTTTCGTTCTTTATGTTCTCTTTTCTGGTCCCTAAACCCATCTGTTAGGGCTGGGTGGGAAAGTAATGAGGTTTATAAGTCCTATCTAACTTTCATCGGTTTTAGTTGTTGAGGGCTAGCCTTAGACTACTAGGTTGTGTGCTTCCAAGTCAAATGGGCCTATTCCACAATCAACACCTTTCCCCTTTCCCTAGCCCTTGTCCCTTTGCAGGTCTGCAAGAATTGAAAGGTATAAGCAACAGTTAAGGGTCAACCTAGCTTTCTATTGCGCTTACATCTATCTAATACCTTCAGATCTGACTGTAAGGAGAAGAAGGGGCTTGGTTTCCAACTGAACGGGACATACAGTGCCTTGCGAAAGTATTCGGCCCCCTTGAACTTTGCGACCTTTTGCCACATTTCAGGCTTCAAACATAAAGATATAAAACTGTATTTTTTTGTGAAGAATCAACAACAAGTGGGACACAATCATGAAGTGGAACGACATTTATTGGATATTTCAAACTTTTTTAACAAATCAAAAACTGAAAAATTGGGCGTGCAAAATTATTCAGCCCCCTTAAGTCAATACTTTGTAGCGCCACCTTTTGCTGCGATTACAGCTGTAAGTCGCTTGGGGTATGTCTCTATCAGTTTTGCACATCGAGAGACTGACATTTTTTCCCATTCCTCCTTGCAAAACAGCTTGAGCTCAGTGAGGTTGGATGGAGAGCATTTGTGAACAGCAGTTTTCAGTTCTTTCCACAGATTCTCGATTGGATTCAGGTCTGGACTTTGACTTGGCCATTCTAACACCTGGGTATGTTTATTTTTGAACCATTCCATTGTAGATTTTGCTTTATGTTTTGGATCATTGTCTTGTTGGAAGACAAATCTCCGTCCCAGTCTCAGGTCTTTTGCAGACTCCATCAGGTTTTCTTCCAGAATTTCTTCCAGAATGGTCCTGTATTTGGCTCCATCCATCTTCCCATCAATTTTAACCATCTTCCCTGTCCCTGCTGAAGAAAAGCAGGCCCAAACCATGATGCTGCCACCACCATGTTTGACAGTGGGGATGGTGTGTTCAGCTGTGTTGCTTTTACGCCAAACATAACGTTTTGCATTGTTGCCAAAAAGTTCAATTTTGGTTTCATCTGACCAGAGCACCTTCTTCCACATGTTTGGTGTGTCTCCCAGGTGGCTTGTGGCAAACTTTAAACGACACTTTTTATGGATATCTTTAAGAAATGGCTTTCTTCTTGCCACTCTTCCATAAAAGCCAGATTTGTGCAATACACGACTGATTGTTGTCCTATGGACAGAGTCTCCCACCTCAGCTGTAGATCTCTGCAGTTCATCCAGAGTGATCATGGGCCTCTTGGCTGCATCTCTGATCAGTCTTCTCCTTGTATGAGTTGAAAGTTTAGAGGGACGGCCAGGTCTTGGTAGATTTGCAGTGGTCTGATACTCCTTCCATTTCAATATTATCGCTTGCACAGTGCTCCTTGGGATGTTTAAAGCTTGGGAAATCTTTTTGTATCCAAATCCGGTTTTAAACTTCTTCACAACAGTATCTCGGACCTTCCTGGTGTGTTCCTTGTTCTTCATGATGCTCTCTGCGCTTTTAACGGACCTCTGAGACTATCACAGTGCAGGTGCATTTATACAGAGACTTGATTACACACAGGTGGATTGTATTTATCATCATTAGTCATTTAGGTCAACATTGGATCATTCAGAGATCCTCACTGAACTTCTGGAGAGAGTTTGCTGCACTGAAAGTAAAGGGGCTGAATAATTTTGCACGCCCAATTTTTCAGTTTTTGATTTGTTAAAAAAGTTTGAAATATCCAATAAATGTTGTTCCACTTCATGATTGTGTCCCACTTGTTGTTGATTCTTCACAAAAAAATACAGTTTTATATCTTTATGTTTGAAGCCTGAAATGTCGCAAAGTTCAAGGGGGCCGAATACTTTCGCAAGGCACTGTACTATGTCTATTATTGCTATTCATGGTGTGGCAGGTAGCCTAGTAGTTAGTGTTGGGCCAGTAACCGAAAGGTTGTTAGATCAAATCCCCGAGCTGTCAAGATAAAAATCTGTCGTTCTGCCCCTGAACAAGGCAGTTAACCCACTGTTCCTAGGCCGTCATTGTAAAAAAGAATTTGTTCTTAACTGACTTGCCTAGTTAAACAATAAATAAAAATGTTATTTGTCACCATGCTTCACTAAGAGTGAAATGCTTACTTACGGGCCCTTCCCAACAATGCAGGGAGAGGGAAAATAGACAAATATTAGAAAAGTAAAAACTACACAATGAGTAAAAATAACTTGGCTATATACATGGGGTACCAGTACCGAGTCGATGTGCAGGGGTACTACAGTAGGTAGTTAAGGTAGATTTAAGCAATAAGGGATGTGGTATATAGCCAATATACAACGGCTAAAGGCTGTTCTTATGCACAAATCAACGCGAGTGCCTGGATACAGCCCTTAGCCGTGGTATATTGGCCATGTACCACAAACCCCTGAGGTGCCTTATTGCTATTATCGACTGGTTACCACTGTAATTAGAGCAGTAACAAGACATTTTTTTTGTCATACCCCTGGTATACGGTTTGATATACTACGGCTGTCAGCCAATCAGCATTCAGGGCTCGAACCACCCAGTTTATAAATGTACATATAACTAGGAATAAAGTGACTAGGCAACAGGATAGATAATCATTGTATTTATATTGGTTCTGGGTGTTCTTCCCCCTGCAAGACTCATCTCTCATTTGCTCAGTCAGGGCCAGTTCCGTGCATGCCTGTTAACTTTTCAAACCTAATTAACCACTAATCTCTCATATGTCAGCTAGAAGGCAGGAGTTGGAGGAACTTCAAGCTTCTCTCCTCTTTGTACTTGTTCCCAAGAGCTTTAGAGAGCCACCCAACCCCCAACCAGACATTAGACATAAAATAAATCATGCCCTCATTCTCGACAATCAGTGCCTTCTGCAAACGTCAGCCGAGACAGGAAATTGTGGGTGGAGTTGAAGAGAATGACATGGTGCGGTAACTTTAACAAATAAAAAAGGGCTGCTCCTGCTGGGAGGGAAAGAGTGATGGACAGCGACGGAGGAATGAATTGAATTTCCCTCTGTTGGAGCCAGAGCGCTGTTGAGGTCGTACATCTCAACAGTCGGGCGTGTACATCTAATTAGTCAAAAGTCGCTAGCGTCCCATCTGGCCAACATCCAGTGAGGTTGCAGAGCGCCAAATTCAAATACAGAAATGCTCATTATAAAAATTCTGAAAACAAAACATATTTTACATAGGTTTAAAGATTAACTTCTTGTTAATCCAACCACGGTGTCAGATTTATAAAATGCTTTTCGGCGAAAGCATACCTAGCCCAGAACATACCTAGCCCAGAACATAGCCCAGTTGACAAATTATTACAAACAGCAACCAGCCAAGCAGAAGTGTTACAAAAAATGAAATGCCTTACCTTTGATGATCTTCATATGGTGGCAATCAGAAGACATTAATTTACTCAATAAATGTTCCTTTTGTTTGATAAAAAGTATCTTTATATCCAAAAACCTCTGTTTTGTTTGCGCGATTTCTTCAGTAATCCACAGGCTCAAACGCAGTCAAAACAAACATGTCAAACGATGTTTATATTCAATCCTCAGGTTGTTTTTAGCCTAAATAATCTATAATATTTCAACCGGACCATAACGTCGTCAATATAAAAGGTAAACAAGAAATGCACTCTCTCGGGATTGCGCATGATAAAGCTCTGCGACACAGTAGGGTCCACTCATTCAGACTGGTCTTACTCCCTCATTTATAAGAATACAAGCCTGAAACAATTTCTAAAGACTGTTGACATCTAGTGGAAGGCATAGGAACTGCAAATGGAGTCCTAAGTCAATGGATACTGTAATGGCATTGATTAGAAAACTACAAAACCAACAAAAAAAACTTCCTGAATGGATTTTTCTCAGGTTTTCACCTGCCAAATCAGTTCTGTTATACTCAGATACTATTTTAACGGTTTTGGAAACTTCAGAGTGTTTTTTTTATCCAAATCTACCAGTTATATGCATATCACATCTTCTGGGCCCGAGTAGCAGGCCGTTTAATTTGGGCATGCTTTTCATCCAAAATTCCGAATGCTGCCCCCTACCCTAGAGAGGTTTTAACAAACTGCACAAGTGACACACTAGATTCATGCTAAGTTTCCTCCACATTGCTTCCGCTTAGCGCAGATCAAGGAGAGGAGATGTGGGGAGGAGGCTTATTGGGATGCACCCTCTCCTGTAAATATTTGTATCTCTTTATGCAAGAAGGGTTACGGAGGCTATGCTGTGTGATGTTTGGATGAGATATGTTATTCATTACTTTTTATTTATTTTATTTAATCTTTGTTTAACCAGGTAGGCCAGTTGAGAACAAGTTCTCATTTACAACTGCGACCTGGCCAAGATAAAGCAAAGCAGTGCTCCACGCAAGATCTCACCCCGTGGGGTCAAAATTATCACAAGAACGGTGAGCAAAAATCCCAGAACCACACAGGGGGACCTAGTGAATGACCTGCAGAGAGCTGGGACCAAAGTAACAAAGCCTATCATCAGTAACACACTACGCCGCCAGGGACTCAAATCCTGCAGTGCCAGACGTGTCCCCCTGCTTAAGCCAGTACATGTTCAGGCCCGTCTGAAGTTTGCTAGAGAGCATTTGGATGATCCAGAAGAATATTGGGAGAATGTCATATGGTCAGATGAAACCAAAATATAACTTTTTGGTAAAAACTCAACTCGTCGTGTTTGGAGGACAAAGAATGCTGAGTTGCATCCAAAGAACACCATACCTACTGTGAAGCATGGGGTGGAAACATCATGCTTTGGGGCTGTTTTTCTGCAAAGGGACCAGGACGACTGATCCGTGTAAAGGAAAGAATGAATGGGGCCATGTATCGTGAGATTTTGAGTGAAAGCCTCCTTCCATCAGCAAGGGCTTTGAAGATGAAAAGGGGCTGGGTCTTTCAGCAAGACAATGATCCCAAACACACCACCCGGGCAACGAAGGAGTGGCTTCGTAAGAAGCATTTCAAGGTCCTGGCGTGGCCTAGCCAGTCTCCAGATCTCAACCCCATAGAACATCTTTGGAGGGAGTTGAAAGTCCGTGTTGCCCAGCAACAGCCCCAAAACATCACTGCTCTAGAGGAGATCTGCATGGAGGAATGGGCCAAAATACCAGCAACAGTGTGTGAAAACCTTGTGAAGACTTACAGAAAACATTTGACCTCTGTCATTGCCAACAAAGGGTATATAACAAAGTATTGAGATAAACTTTTGTTACTGACCAAATACTTATTTTCCACCATAATTTGCAAATAAATTCATTAAAAATCCTACAATGTGATTTTCTGGATTTTATTTCCTCATTTTGTCTGTCATAGTTGTGTACCTATGATGAAAATTACAGGCCTCTCTCATCTGTTTAAGTGGGAGAACTTGCACAATTGTTGGCTGACTAAATACTTTTTTGCCCCACTGTATATCGTTAGCTCTTTTGTATTCATATTATTGGATTTAACATTTAATTGGGAATGTACTCAGCAGCATAGTACAAATGCTAGCACTTTCTGCAAGTCTACAGTTTTTTAATTGTCGGATACCATTTCCCCCAGAGTCTCTCTCTTTCTCTTCTATCCATCCTCCCCTGTATGCTAAGCCCATCCTTCATTCTCTCCCCCTCCTCAGCCAAACATCTCCTGACCCACCGTTCCCCCCGGTAGGCCGTCGCTGTAAATAAGAATTTGTTCTTAACTGACTTGCCTAGTTAAATAAAGATTGAATTAAAAAAAGAAAATAATTATGGACGTCAATACGGCGACACTCCATCTTAACTCCTCCGCATTTACTGGACTGGTTGAACAGTACAGAAGAGAACCTCCCCCGACACGTTTTTCCTCCTCTCGTCAAGACCAGTATGTAGGGGATATAGTTTCAGGTGTTTATTTTACACCTGCTAAGTAAAAAAAAAAACGTCAAACAACCCCCTCCTGAGCCTCCGTCGCGGCACACCATCCCTCACCTGGAATCCATTTCAGTCTCTGCTCCTATCACCCCGACCCTCTGATTAGAGAACGAGAAAGTGTGTGTGTGTGTGAGAGAGAATGAGAGAGATTTATCATCAAAACAACCTCGTCTCTGTAGTAGCCGGCCAGCGTATTGTATAAGGTGTTTTTCTCACTCTGCCTTGCAGTTTTAATAAGGCTTTTTGTTTTCACTGCTCTAGCTATTAAAGGCTGTGTGTGTTTGTATGTGTATGTTCACATGCGAATGTACACACATGCATATGTTTATTTGTGTGTGTGAGAGAGCATGCATTTGTGTGTGTGTGTGCTAACCTAAGCCAGATCTGTTTGGGCACGCTCTCCTGACTCATCACCCCTTCCTATTCCCGTGTCTGTCAGGGGGCTTGTAAAAGTAAAGAGAAAGTGAGAAAGATGAAAGAACTGAAGAGTCAGTTTTGTCTACCCCCCTCACTGAGTCCCAAAGCAGAGCTTCTGAATTCTAGGCTAGCAAACAAATTTGAAGAATGGTGCTGTGTGCTTATGAGGGGGAAGTCGTTTGAAGAGCCTCGCGGTCTCGCTCACCTTGTTCTAAAGAAAGACAGCTGGACGGGTTGAGAAACACTCGAGAGGAGGAAAAAACAGAGAGGGAGGGCGGCGTGTTGTTGCTGGGAAATTGTCTCAAGGATGTGTGTCTGTCTGATTGAAGTGCCACATCTGAATAGGACCTATCAGCTAGAGAATGCCACTGAACGCAGAAAGAGATATACTCTCTGCCAGATGTTTATGTTCCTCACACTGGAACTTACATGCTAGTGTGTGTGTGTGAGTCAATATATTAGTGGGGGAGAAGGAACACATGTGCTCTTGAATATATGTAAGTGTGGGCGTTTGTGTGTGTGTGTTTGTGTTTCCGTGTGTGGATACGAACGGTGTATTCTTTTGTGTGATGTGTCTGTGTGCGTGATCCTCTCCCCTGGAGATGTGGTGGATGAGTGCAGCCCAGCAGGATAGTTCTTCCTCTGAGCTCTCTGTCTAATTATCTTTGCTACTAATTACAGCATCATGCAACCAGGAGCCACTGTGTGTGTGTTTGCGTGCGTGCACCCGTGTTTGTGTGTAGCAGGGAGGTACGTTTTCCTCTCGGTCTGTGTGAAAGATACAGATAATGTGTGTGTGTGCCCATATAAAAGTGTGACGGTTCTAGACTGAAGGACGGTTCTAGACTGAAGGACGGTTCTAGACTGAAGAACGGTTCTAGACTGAAGGACGGTTCTAGACTGAAGGACAGTTATAGACTGAAGGACGGTTCTAGACTAAAGAACGGTTCTAGACTGAAGGACGGTTCTAGACTGAAGTACGGTTCTAGACTGAAGGACGGTTATAGACTGAAGGACAGATGCTGTCATATTCAAGTTTTGTGAGACACAGATGTTTTGAATGTTTTTTTGACGGGTTGGCAATGGGCTGAATAATAGATCAAGCTGTTACAAGCTATCAGAGCAGGACTTGTGTGTGTGTGTGTGTGTGTGTGTGTGTGTGTGGGGGGGGGGATGAAAGACAGGTTCATGCACTCAGTGTGATGTGAAGAGCATGTACTGTATGTGTTGGTTGGGCATGGTTCGCTAGCTAATCGAGCACTAACGTTCGTTCGAATATGCGTGTATTCGAACACTTGAGTATTCACCCTTTAAAAAAAAAATGTGTTAGACCTATTTTAACAATGAAACAGCTTTGTCTAAATTAAATTAAATTGCCCATGTTACATTGTTACACACAAGGATATACCATGACATTTGAAATACATAATTCAATAAAATAATCATTTGAATGTAGTGTTTACAGTGCATTCGGAAAGTATTCAGACCCCTTGACTTTTTACACATTTTGTTACGTTACAGCCTTATTCTAAAAAGGAATCGATCCATTTTTTGTAAAAAAAAAAATGTACATACACTAACTACTGTTCAAAAGTTTGGGGTCATTTAGAAATGTCCTTGTTTTTGAAAGAAAAGCTATTTTTTTGTCTATTAAAATTGATCAGAAATACAGTGTAGACATTGTTAATGTTGTAAGTGACTATTGTAGCTGGACCGGGGTCTCCCACTCCTCTTTCTATTCTGGTTAGGGCCAGTTTGCTCTGTTCTGTGAAAGGAGTAGTACACAGTGTTGTACGAGATCTTCAGTTTCTTGCCAATTTCTCGCATGTAAATAGCCTTCATTTCTCAGAACAAGAATAGACTGACGAGTTTCAGAAGAAAGTTATTTGTTTCTGGCCATTTTGAGTCTGTAATCAAACCCACAAATGCTGATGCTCCAGATACACAACTAGTCTAAAGAAGACCAGTTAATTGATTCTTTAATCAGAACAACAGTTTTCAGCTGTGCTAACATAATTGCAAAAGGGTTTTCTAATGATCAATTAGCCTTTTAAAAATGATAAACTTGGATTAGCTAGCACAACATGCCATTGGAACACAGGAGTGATGGTTGCTGATAATGGTCCCGTGTAAAAAAAAAGAAGTTTTTTTTGCCTATGTAGATATTACATAAAAGATCTGCAGTTTCCTGCTACAATAGTCATTCACAACATTAACAATGTCTACACTGTATTTCTGATCAATTTGATGTTATTTTAATGGACATTTGTTTTTGCTTTTAAATCAAAAACAAGGACATTTCTAAGTGACCCCAAACTTTTGAACGTAGTGTAAGTATTCACACCCTTTACTCAGTACTTTGCTGAAGCACCTTAGGCAGTGATTACAGCCTTGAGTCTTCTTGGGTATGATGCTACAAGCTTGGCACACCTGTATTTGGGGAGTTTGTCCCATTTTTCTCTGCTGGTCCTCTCAAGCTCTTTCAGGTTGGATGGGGAGCGCCGTTGCACAGCTATTCTCAGGTCTCTCCAGAGATGTTCGATCTGGTTCAAGTCTGGGCTTTGGCTGGACCACTCAATGACATGCAGAGACTTGTCCTGAAGCCACTCCTGCATTGTCTTGGCTGTGTGCTTAGGGTCGTTGTCCTGTTGGAAGGTGGACTTTTGCCCCAGTCTGAGGTCTTGAGCGCTCTGAAGCAGGTTTTCATCCAGGATCTCTCTGTACTTTGCTCCGTTCATCTTTCCCTCGATCCTGACTTGTCTCCCAGGACCTGCCGCTGATTAACATCCCCACAGCATGATGCTGCCACCACCACGCTTCACTGTAGGGATGGTGCCTTGTTTCCTCCAGACGTGATGCTTGGCATTCAGGCCAAAGAGTTCAATCTTGGTTTCATAAGACCAGAGAATCTTGTTTCTCATGGTCTGATAGTCCTTTACGTGCCTTTTGGCAAACTCTAAGTGGGTTGTCATGTGCCTTTTACTGAGGAGTGGCTTCCGTCTGGCAACTCTACCATAAAGGTCTGATTGGTGCAGTGCTGCAGAGATGGTTGTTCTTCTCGAAGGTTCTCCCATCTCCACAGAGAAACTCTGGAGCTCTGTCAGAGTGACCATTGGGTTTTTAGTCACCTCCTTGACCAAGGCCCTTCTCCACCAATTGCTCAGTTTGGCCGGGCGGCCAGCTACGGACAATTCCTTCGACCCCATGGCTTGGTTTTTGCCATTCACTGTCAACTATGGGATCTTATATAGACAGGTGTGTGCCTTTCCAAATCATGTCCAATCACTTTAATTTACCACAGGTGGACTCTAATCAAGTTGAAGAAACATCTCAAGGATGAACAATGTAAACAGGATGAACCTGAGTTCAATTTCAAGTCTCATAGCAAAGGGTCTGAACACTTATTTAAATAATATATTTATGGTTTTTAAAATTTCTAAAAATCTGTTTTCTCTTTGTCATTATGGGGTATTGTGTGTAGATTGATGAGATTTTTTTATTTTATTTCATCCATTTTAGAATAAAGCTCTAATGCGGAAAAGGTCAAGGGGTCTGAATACTTACCGAATGCACTGTAAGCATTGAGCTAATGCTGCATCAGACATCACGTGGCTTTGACAATAGACTACATTGTTTACAGTTGCGCACTGTAAATGCAGTACTGAGAATGCACAAAGTGATTGTTTTATGTTAAAGCAAATGTTTCTATCTCATGGGCTATGGGTTATTATGGGTTGCGTTTGACATTAAAGGCATTTCACTATCATAATGCATTTAGCTCTCTGGCGAACCCTGACAACAGTATGCTATTTTCCCAACTTCAAATAGCGATTGGTCTACAGGCTAGGACCAATGGAGTGTCCACAAGACCTGACAGATCAATACAACACACTCACTTTTTGGGAAATCGAATCAGTTCAAATGCCCAACCGTAGTATGTGTCTGTGTGTGTTACTGTGTTTTTTATGTGGATCAGTGTCTGTGTGTATTTTGAGAAGGATAAGTTTTTTTTGTGTGTGTGTGTGTGTGTGCACACACCCCACCCCTCGAGGCCCCCATTATTAGCCAGATAATGCTAATTCTGCACACAAAAAACCTGAGTTAGACTGGCCCACTAGGCTACAAATGGACCAGCCCATCTGGCATTTGCGCCTCTGTGTGCCCCCCTCTAGGTGTGAGCTCACTCTCAAAGACGAGCAGTCAGCCATCAGACTGGGACAGATGTTCGAGTGGCTGCTGGTTGGCACCATCGCCATGGTGATTATAAGAGGGGGCTCGGTTAATTGGCATGTGCTAGCCCTCTCTCCTGGCTCTGTCTGTCTGTCTGTCTGCTCTCAATGTCACCTTTTGCTCCCTGAAGAGGTGCTCTATTCAATGCAGTCTGTGGAGGTCTGTGTGTATGGGAGGGGTGGAGGGTGGGGAGGTAGCTAAATTAAGATCTGTCAGTCAAACAACGAGTCTAGCTGTGCAGGATTACATACCCTCCGCCTCTTCCACAGATTCACACACACACACCTGCAAGCAGTGTTGCACGCGCAAGAGTAACACACATATTGGCTTGTTTGTGTTTCATTGTTCTGTAGAACGCAGTTTGTCAACGCAAATGGTCCTTTGGGGATAATGAAGTCTCTACTCTAAAGGCTGTTGTTGTCATTGGTGCTGTGTATGGGTGAGTTAGGGATTGAGGAAATGGATACAGGCAAGCGGTAGTATTCTGTATTTGTATTTTTAAGTACGATGTTCGCATGAGTTGTCTGTGTGCTACAGTCTTAGGAAAAAAAGGTGCTATCTAGAACCTAAAAGGTTTATTTGGATGTCCCCATAGGAAAACTCATTGAAGAACCCTTTTTGGTTCCAGGTAGAACCCTTTCCACAGAGGGATCTACATGGAACCTAAAATAGTTCTACCTGGAACCAAAAAGGGTTCTACCTGGAACTGAAAATGATTCTCCTATGGGGACAGCTGAAGAAGAAATATTAATTTCCACAAAGTTTGCTGCTTCAGTATCTTTAGATATTTTTGTCAGATGTTACTATGGAATACTGAAGTATAATTACAATCATTTCCTAAGTGTCAAAGGCTTTTATTGACAATTACATGAAGTTGACGCAAAGAGTCAATATTTGCAGTGTTGACCCTTTTTTTTCAAGACCTCTGAAATCCGCCCTGGCATGCCGTCAATTCCCTTCTGGGCCACATCCTGACTGATGGCAGACCATTGTTGCATAATCAATGCTTGGAGTTTGTCAGAATTTGTGGGTTTTTGTTTGTCCACCTGCCTCTTGAGAATTGACCACAAGTTCTCAATGGGATTAAGGTCAGGGGAGTTTCCTGGCCATGGACCCAAAATATTGATGTTTTGTTCCCAGAGCCACTTAGTTATCACTTTTGGCTTATGGCAAGGTGCTCCATCATGCTGGAAAAGGCATTGTTAGTCACCAAACTGTTCCTGGATGGTTGGGAGAAGTTGCTCTCGGAGGATGTGTTAGTACCATTCTTTATTCATGGCTGTGTTCTTTGGCAAAATTGTGAGTGAGCCCACTCCCTTGGCTGAGAAGCAACCCGTCACATGAATGGTCTCAGGATGCTTTACTGTTGGCATGACACAGGACTGATGGTAGCGCTCACCTTGTCTTCTCCGGACAAGCTTTTTTCCGGATGCCCCAAACAATCAGAAAGGGGATTCATCAGAGAAAATGACTTTACCCCAGTCCTCATCAGTCCAATCCCTGTACCTTTTGCAGAATATCAGTCTGTCGCTGATGTTTTTCCTGGAGAGAAGTGTCGTCTTTGCTGCCCTTCTTGACACCAGGCCACCCTCCAAAAGTCTTCGCCTCACTGTGCGTGCAGATGCACGCACACCTGCCTGCTGCCATTCCTGAGCAAGCTCTGTAATGGTGATGCCCCGATCCCGCAGCTGAATCAACTTTAGGAGACGGTCCTGGTGCTTGCTGGACTTTCTTGGGCGCCCTGAAGCCTTCTTCACAACAATTGAACCGCTCTCCTTGAAATGATTTAGGTGCAATCTTACTGGCAGCAATATCCTTGCCTGTGAAGCCCTTTTTGTGCAAGGCAATGATGACGGCACGTGTTTCTTTGCATGTAACCATGGTTGACAGAGGAAGAACAATGATTCCAAGCACCACCCTCCTTTTGAAGCTTCCAGTCTGTTATTCAAACTCAATCAGCATGAGAGAGTGATCTCCAGCCTTGTCCTTGTCAACACTCACACTTGTGTTAACGAGAGAATCACTGACATAATGTCAGCTGGTCCTTTTGTGGCAGGGCTGAAATGCAGTGGAAATGTTTTTTTGGGGGATTCAGTTAATTTCCATGGTGAAGACGGACTTTGCAATTAATTGCAATTCATCTGATCACTCTTCATAACATTCTGGAGTATTTGCAAATTGCCATCATACAAACTGAGGCATCAGACTTTGTGAAAATTCATATTTGTGTCGTTTTCAAAACCGTTGGCCACGACTGTAGTACTATGTTAGGATAGGGTAAAAGGCAGTAGTATGTGTGTTGCGTAAGCTTAGGTTAGGGGTCAGGAGTTCGTAAACAGTAGTTTGTGTATTGGTGCTATGTAGGTCTAAGAGTTATGGGGTGGATAAAGTGAGTTAGGAGTGGCTAAAATGGTTGTGTGCTTAGTGTATTAATACTGTATAAGAGTGAAATAGGGATGGGTAAAGACGGTTGTTGTTGTGCTTGGTGTTTACCGCCAGTCTCCGGGCTGGATGAATGTTCTAGACTGCCTCTGGACCAGGGCCATTCTGGCCACACTGGGCTCTGTGTGTGTTGGAAATGTGGAAATGCCACAAACAGGAAAGTCACTCAATAAGGCTGCAGGCGGCATGATGTGGCACTGAATAGAACAGGCCTGGGCAAAGGCCGGCCCGGGGACCGTATGCGGCCCGCGACCTGATTTCAATACGGCCCGCGGAATCATGCTCGGATCACATAAAGAATTTGCGATGAGTAAAGTTTTGAAAAAACGTATTTGTTATTCAAATTAAAAGCCCAATGAATACTCGCCTTAGCATAATGATTTAACTCCCACCGCTTGTGGGACATTTATTTTGAAGGCACGTATAAATAACTACTGCACGAGGCCAGACAGTGACTGACAGGCTGACACACACGTCAAGGTTACAAATAGTAGCTAGCTAGAAATTGTGCAAAAATTGGTTTTCCAAAGAAAAGGAAAGTCGACAATGAATGTAGGGTGTTCCAGCAAGAGTGGACATTGACATACAGTGCCTTGCGAAAGTATTCGGCCCCCTTGAACTTTGCGACCTTTTGCCACATTTCAGGCTTCAAACATAAAGATATAAAACTGTATTTTTTTGTGAAGAACAACAACAAGTGGGACACAATCATGAAGTGGAACGACATTTATTGGATATTTCAAACTTTTTTAACAAATCAAAAACTGAAAAATTGGGCGTGCAAAATTATTCAGCCCCCTTAAGTTAATACTTTGTAGCGCCACCTTTTGCTGCGATTACAGCTGTAAGTCGCTTGGGGTATGTCTCTATCAGTTTTGCACATCGAGAGACTGACATTTTTTCCCATTCCTCCTTGCAAAACAGCTCGAGCTCAGTGAGGTTGGATGGAGAGCATTTGTGAACAGCAGTTTTCAGTTCTTTCCACAGATTCTCGATTGGATTCAGGTCTGAACTTTGACTTGGCCATTCTAACACCTGGATATGTTTATTTTTGAACCATTCCATTGTAGATTTTGCTTTATGTTTTGGATCATTGTCTTGTTGGAAGACAAATCTTTGTCCCAGTCTCAGGTCTTTTGCAGACTCCATCAGGTTTTCTTCCAGAATGGTCCTGTATTTAGCTCCATCCATCTTCCCATCAATTTTAACCATCTTCCCTGTCCCTGCTGAAGAAAAGCAGGCCCAAACCATGATGCTGCCACCACCATGTTTGACATTGGGGATGGTGTGTTCAGCTGTGTTGCTTTTACGCCAAACATAACGTTTTGCATTGTTGCCAAAAAGTTCAATTTTGGTTTCATCTGACCAGAGCACCTTCTTCCACATGTTTGGTGTGTCTCCCAGGTAGCTTGTGGCAAACTTTAAACAACACTTTTTATGGATATCTTTAAGAAATGGCTTTCTTCTTGCCACTCTTCCATAAAGGCCAGATTTGTGCAATATACGACTGATTGTTGTCCTATGGACAGAGTCTCCCACCTCAGCTGTAGATCTCTGCAGTTCATCCAGAGTGATCATGGGCCTCTTGGCTGCATCTCTGATCAGCCTTCTCCTTGTATGAGCTGAAAGTTTAGAGGGACAGCCAGGTCTTGGTAGATTTGCAGTGGTCTGATACTCCTTCCATTTCAATATTATCGCTTGCACAGTGCTCCTTGGGATGTTTAAAGCTTGGGAAATCTTTTTGTATCCAAATCCGGCTTTAAACTTCTTCACAACAGTATCTCGGACCTGCCTGGTGTGTTCCTTGTTCTTCATGATGCTCTCTGCGCTTTTAACGGACCTCTGAGACTATCACAGTGCAGGTGCATTTATACGGAGACATGATTACACACAGGTGGATTGTATTTATCATCATTAGTCATTTAGGTCAACATTGGATCATTCAGAGATCCTCACTGAACTTCTGGAGAGAGTTTGCTGCACTGAAAGTAAAGGGGCTGAATAATTTTGCACGCCCAATTTTTCAGTTTTTGATTTGTTAAAAAAGTTTGAAATATCCAATAAATGTCGTTCCACTTCACGATTGTGTCCCACTTGTTGTTGATTCTTCACAAAAAAATACAGTTTTATATCTTTATGTTTGAAGCCTGAAATGTGGCAAAAGGTCGCAAAGTTCAAGGGGGCCGAATACTTTCGCAAGGCACTGTATTTCTTTATTGAGGTATCAGGGAAAGCTGTGTGCTTTGTGTGCAAAGAGGGCATCGCTGTCTTGAAAGACTACAACTTGTCCCGACACGTCCAGACGAAGCATGTAGGAACATGTCTTCTGAGCAGAGGGCAAGTGCATCGAAAGAGTTGCTTTCTTCAGTTGCAAAAGCAGCAAGGACTTTTCATAAAACTGCACCCAGCAAACAAAGTAATGTACGGTCCCACAAAATTGCTGAACATAGCAAGCCATTCGCTGAGGGCGAATTCATTAAGGAATGTTTAATTGACTCTGCAGAAGTACTTTGCCCAGACAAGAAAGAGCTGTTTGAAAATGTTTCTCTGTCAAGATGAACAGTGACACGGCGTGTTGAGGACATTGCAGAGAATATGGGAACAACAGTTGAAAGACAAGGTAAAGGATTTCACCTATTTGTCCTTGGCCCTGGATGAGAGCAGTGGCAACGTCGTTGTTGATATTCTTACGAGGTCATAACCCCAGACTTTGAAATGACAGAGGAGCTGGCTTCAGCGCAGTCAATGAAGAGCACAACCACAGGGAAAGATTTATTGGAGGAGGTTAATAAGTGTGTGGCAAAGCTGGGACTGAGTTTTTAAAAAGTTATCCAGTGTGACCACTGATGGGTTCCCAAACTTGACAGGAAAAAGCATTGGCCTTTTGAAAAGGATACAAGAACAGGTAGCTGAGCTGAACCCAGATCAGAAAATTATTATTAAGAGCAAAATCTTTAAACAACAGGCAGTTTGTCCCACTGTTGGAAGAGACAGAGTCGGGTCATGCACATCTCGCCTACCACAAAAACGTGAGATGGCTGAGTTTGGGAAGGTGCTTTAAAGGATGTGGGACCTGAGGTCAGAGATTGCTGAGTTTTTGCAAATGAAAGACAAATATGTAGATTTCCCTCAACTGCAAGATCAAGAATGGTCTGCTGAATTTGCCTTCACTGTGGACATTGTGGCCCTCATGAATGAACTGAATTTCAAACTACAAGGGAAGGGCCGTTTTGCACATCAGATGTTCAGCTTTGTCAAAGCCTTGAAGGGAAAATTACTCCTCCTGACCCGCCAAGTAGAAACCAACAATCTCACCCACCTTCCTTACGACACTACTAGTCTGTTCCCTATCAGTTGACCTTCTGACACTACTAGTCTGTTCCCTATCAGATGACCTTCTGACGCTACTAGTCTGTTCCCTATCAGATGACCTACTGACACTACTAGTCTGTTCCCTATCAGATGACCTACTGACACTACTAGTCTGTTCCCTATCAGATGACCCACTGACACTACTAGTCTGTTCCCTATCAGATGACCTACTGACACTACTAGTCTGTTCCCTATCAGATGACCTACTGACACTACTAGTCTGTTCCCTATCAGATGACCAGCGGGAGAAGTATACATCGCTGCTGCGTGCTTTGAACGGTGAGTTTTCTCGTCGTTTTGAGGATTTCAAAGTGTTGGAAAATGACATGCTGTTGGTTTGCTCTCCTTTCACCTTCAATGTGGATAACGCTCCCACTGACCTGCAACTTGAGCTTATCGATCTTCAGTCTAATGCAGTGATTGGAGAACTATTCAAAACAATGTGACTAACGAGGTTCTATGGATCTCTCGATGAACAAATCTTTCCAAAGATGACGAGTCATGCTCAGAAGATGTTTGTACTGTTTGGGTCAACCCATGTAAGTGAACAGACATTTTCAGTGATGAAATATAACAAGTCAATTCACAGATCATCTCTTACTGACTTTTAGCAATCCTGCCCATAGCGACGTCAGAAACTATACCTGACTACACTGCTCTAGTCAATGCCCATCAGAGACTTCACTCCTCACACTGATTGAGTAGTTTAAATGTAATGTTGAGCTCTCTCTCTTTCTTGTGTTTTTGTGCATACCCATTAACAAGAGTTCTGTCCGTGGTACTGAATGCACAGTGTACCTTTCCTTCTGTGTTGTTCATTGCATGTTTTATAATGACAATACCTACCAAAAGGAGAAGGTAGTTGCATATCTGGACGTGATTTACAGTAGATATATCTATAAACTCAGTCATACACATGATGTATAATCCTGTACTATGATTCTAGACCAAGATGGCAAAAATATATTCTAATGTGGCCCTCCATGGAAAATCATTTCCGAGGCCTGGACTAGAAGGTGTGTGTGTGTTTGTGTACAGAGACAGCACCTTGTCAATCCAATATGACTTTCACAGACCATTCTAACCCCATTCCCACAGTATTTGGTCATAGGGCAGTTACTGGCCCTTAAAGGGGTAGTCCAATGATAGGGGCAGTAACTAGCCCTTTTAAGGTTCAGTCTGGTTATAGGGCAGTTACTGGCCCTTAAAGGGGTAGTCCAATGATAGGGGCAGTAACTAGCCCTTTTAAGGTTCAGTCTGGTTATAGGGCAGTTACTGACCCTTAAAGGGGTAGTCCAATGATAGGGGCAGTAACTAGCCCTTTTAAGGTTCAGTCTGGTTATAGGGCAGTTACTGACCCTTAAAGGGGTAGTCCAATGATAGGGGCAGTAACTAGCCCGTTAAAGGTTCAGTCTGGTCATAGGGCAGTTACTGACCCTTAAAGGGGTAGTCCAATGATACGGGCAGTAACTAGCCCTTTTAAGGTTCAGTCTGGTTATAGGGCAGTTACTGGCCCTTAAAGGGGTAGTCCAATGATAGGGGCCGTAACTAGCCCTTTTAAGGTTCAGTCTGGTTATAGGGCAGTTAATGGTCATAAGTTAGTAGCTGGTCCTTAAAGGGACGGTCTATTAAGTACACAGTACCATTCTCTCCTCTATAGAGGGTGGTCACAGAGTCAGGTCACACACTAAAACACGGGACAGGAATTCCACTGAACATACTGTTGAAGTCGGAAGTTTACATACACTTAGGTTGGAGTCATTAAAACTGGTTTTTCAACCACTCCACAAATTTCTTGTTAGCAAACTATAGTTTTGGCAAGCCAGTTAGGACATCTACTTTGTGCATGACACAAGTCATTTTTCCAACAATTGTTTACAGACAGATTATTTCACTTATCACAATTCCAGTGGGTCAGAAGTTTACATACACAACACAAGTTGACTGTGCCTTTAAACAGCTTGGAACATTCCAGAAAATTATTTCATGGCTTAGAAGCTTCTGATAGGCCAATTGACATCATTTGGGTCAATTGGAGATGTACCTGTGGATGTATTTCAAGGCCTACCTTCAAACTCAGTGCCTCTTTGCTTAACATCATGGGAAAATCAAAAGAAATCAGCAAGTCCTCAGAAAATGAATTGTAGACCTCCACAAGTCTGGTTCATCCTTGGGAGCAATTTCCAAATGTCTGAAGGTACAACATTCATCTGTACAAACAATAGTACGCAAGTATAAACACCATGGGACCACGCAGCCATCATATCGCTCAGGAAGGAGATGCGTTCTGTCTCCTACAGATTAACATACTTTGGTGCGAAAAGTGCAAATCAATCCCAGAACAACAGCAAAGGACCTTGTGAAGATGCTGGAGGAAACAGATACAAAAGTATCTATTTCCACAGTAGTTAAAGCTTGGTTGCAAATGTGTCTTCCAAATGGACAATGACCCCAAGCATACTTCCAAAGTTGTGGCAAAAGTGCTTAAGGACAACAAAGTCAAGGTATTGGAGTTGCCATCACAAAGCCCTGACCTCAATCCCATAGAAGATTTGTGGGCAGAACTGAAATATCGTGTGTGAGCATGGAGGCCTACAAACCTGACTCAGTTACACCAGCTCTGTCAGGAGGAATGGGCCCAAAATTCACCCAATTTATTGTGGGAAGCTTGTGGAAAGCTACCTGAAACGTTTGATCCAAGTTAAACAATTTAAAGGCAATGCTATCAAATACTAATTGAGTGTATGTAAACTTCTGACCCACTCGGAAAGTGATGAAAGAAATAAAAGCTGAAATAAATCATTATCTCTACTATTATTCTGACATTTCACATTCTTAAAATAAAGTGGTGATCCTAACTGATATAACAGGGAATTTTTACTAGGATTAAATGTCAGGAATTGTGAAAAACTGTGATTAAATGTATTTGGCTGAGGTGTATGTAAACTTCCGACTTCAACTGTACGTGATCCAAGGGAGAGCTCAACATTCCACTCATTCCTATGGGTGTGTGTGTGTGAGACGCTGAAATCAGAGGTCACATGGAGTAGCATGTCATATGATGGACGTCAGATGCTATGTGAAATCGGTCTACTTTGATCCCTGTGTGACGTACATCAGCCTACTCTGTTAGTGGATCTGTGATCTGCTGATTCATCACTCCAGAGAATGCGTTTCCACTGCTCCAGAGTCTAATGGCGGCGAGCTTTACACCACTCCAGCTGATGCTTGGCATTGCACAGGGTAATCTTAGACTTGTGTGAGCCTGCTCGGCCATTGAAACCCATTTCACGAAGCTCCCGACGAACAGTTGTTGCTTCCAGAGGCAGTTTGGAACTCGGTAGTGAGTGTTGCAACCGAGGACAGATGATTGTTGCTCCTAGACGTTTCCACCTCACAATAACATCACTTACAGTTGACCGGGGCAGCTATAGCAGGGCAGACATTTGATGAACCTGTAGGAAAGGTGGCATCCTATGACAGTGCCACATTGAAAGTCACAGAGCTCTTCAGTAAGGCCATTCTACTGCCAGTGCTTGTCTATGGAGATTGCATGGCGGTGTGCTCAATTTTATACACCTGTCAGCAACAGGTGTGGTTGAAATAGCCGAATCCACGTATTTGAAGGGGTGTCCACATACTTATATATGTACATATAGGTAGAGGTAAAGTGACTAGGCAACAGGTTAGATAATAGACTGTTGCAGCAGTGTATGTGATGAGAGTATAAGTCAAATCAAACTTTATTTGTCACATACGCCGAATACAACAATTGTAGAACTTACCGTGAAATGCTTACTTACAAGCCCTTAACCAACAGTGCAGTTCAAGAAAGAGTTAAGAACATATTTACCAAAAATCTAAAGTAAATAATAATTAAAAGTAACACAATAAAATAACAATATCGAGGCTATATACAGGGGGTACCAGTACAGAGTCTGTGCGGGGGGTACAGGTTAGTCAAGGTAATTTGTACATCCAGTGTGTACAGTAAGTGTGGGTGTGGGGCGACATTTTGCCTCTGTGTTCGTGTGTGTGTTGGCGTGTCAGCGTAAGTGTGCGTAGGTAGAGTGCAGGTGTGTGTGTTGGAGTGTCAGCGTAAGTGTGTGTAGGTAGAGTGCCGTGTGTGTGTGTGCATGGAGTCAAAAAGAGTTAGTTCAAAAAGGATCAATGCAGATTTTCTGGGTAGCTATTTGGTTAACTATTGAGCAGTCTTACGGCTTGGGGGTAGAAACTGTTCAGGAGCCTTTTGGTCCCAGACTTGGTGCTCCGGTACCGCTTGTCGTGCGGTAGCATAGAGAACAGTCTATGACGTTGGTGGCTGGAGTCTTGGAGAATCTTTAGGTCCTTCCTCTGACACCGCCTGGTATGGAGGTCCTGGATGGCAGGGAGTTTGGCCCCAGCAGTCGGATGCCGAGCAGTTGCCGTACCAAGCGGTGACGCAGCCAGTCAAGATGGCGCAGCCAGTCTAAATGGTGCAGCTGTAGAACTTATTTGGGATGTGAGGGCCCATACCATATATTCTCAGCCTCCTGAGGTGGAAGAGGTGTTGTCATATCCTTTTCATGACTGTGTTGGTGTGTTTGGACCATGTTAGGTCCTTAGCGATGTGGACATAGAGGAACTTGAAGCTCTCCACCCGCTCCACTACAGCCCCATCAGTTTCCTGTAGTCCACGATAAGCTATTTTGTCTTGCACACATTGAGGGAGATGTTGTTGTCCTGGCACCACACTGCCAGGTCTCTGACCTCCTTCCTATAGGCTGTCTCATCGTCATTGGTGATCAGGCCCACCACCGTCATGTCATCAAACTTGATGATGGTGTCGGAGTCGTGCGCGGGCACGCAGTCGTGGGTGAATAGGGAGTACAGGAGTGGACTAAGCATGCACCCCTGAGAGGCCCTTGTGTTGAGGGTCAGCATGGTGGATGAGCTGTTGCCTACTTTCACCACCTGGGGGTGGCCCGTCAGGAAGTCCAGGATCCAGTTGCAGAAGGAGGTGTTCAGTCCCAGGGACTTTAGCTTCATGATGAGCATGAAGGGGACTATGATGTTGAACGCTGAGCTGTAGTCTTTGATCAGTATTCTCACATCAGTCTTCCTTTTGACCAGGTGGGAAAGGGCAGTGTGGAGTGCAATAGAGATTGGATCTGTTTGGGCGGTATACGAATTGGAGTGGGCCCAGGGTTTCTGGGATGATAGTGTTGATGTGAGCCGTGACCAGCCTTTCAAAGCATTTCATGGCTACCGATGTGAAGGCTACGGGGCGATAGTCATTTAGACAGGTTACTTTGGCGTTCTTGGGCACAGGGACTATGGTGGTCTGCTTGAAACATGTAGGTATTACAGACTGGGAGAGGCCAGGGAGAGGTTGAAAATGTCAGTGAATATACTACATGCTCCGAGTACCCGTCCTGGTAATCCGGCCTTGTGAATGTTAACCTGTTTTAAAGGTCTTACATCGGCTTCGGAGATCCTTATCACACAGTCATCCGGAACAGCTGATGCTCTCACTCATGGTTCAGTGTTGCCTGTCTTAAAGTGAGAATATAATGCATTTAGCTCGTCTGGTAGGCTTGTGTCACTGGACAGCTCTTGGCTGAGTTTCCCTTTGTAATCCGTGATAGTTAGCAAGCCCTGCCATATCCAACGAGTGTCAGAGCTGGTGTAGTAGGATTCGATCTTAGCCCTGTATTGACGCTTTGCCTTTGTCATCAGAGGATGTAGAGGGATTTCTTATACGTTTCTGGATTAGTGTCCCACTCCTTGAAAGCGACAACTCTAGCCTTTAGCTCAGGCCTGATCTTGATTACACCAGCCTTTGTTGACAAAGAGACACACCCCACGGATCTTACCGGACGGACGCTATGGTTCTGTCCTGCCGATGCATGGAAAACCCAGATAACTGTATATTATCCGTGTCCTTGTCCAGCCATGACTCCGAAATGCATAGTATATCACAGTTCTTAATGTCCCATTGATCGGATGGTCTCGAAAATAACTCATCCAGTTTGTTCTCCATTGATTGCACGTTCGCCGTAGTCTCATCAATGTGCCCGCACGGCGACCTCCATGGACACGTTCTATTCCTCTTCCGAGTGTCGAGGATTAGGGCCTGGTCCGAGGTGGGCAGTGTGCCCTGTGCCAAAAACTCATTGAAGTAGAAGCCTTCGTCCAGATTGAGGTGAGGGATTGCTGTTCTGATGTCCAGAAGTTTTTTTTGCCGGTCATAGGAAACAATGGTGGAAACATTATGTCCAAAAAAATGGTAAGATCAGCGCAAAATAAACACATAAAATAACAGAATTGGTCAGAAGCCCGCAATACGGCGGCTAAGCATCCCAGCGCCATCTTCAGCTATGTGGGCTGAAGGATATCAATAACATAAATGTGTTTCGGCTGTTCCAATGTTTGGGTAAGCAGAAAGGGCATTAAACATAAACACTGAGACACACACGCTCCATGACGCTGCTTCCCTTGCCGTGGTCTCTAGGCTCTGCAATTTATCTGTCCAGACTTTGTTTAAACAGGCGTCACACACTCAACACAGACACACAGACTCCACATAATCCCAACAGATGCACACACACACACACACACACACACACACTCACACACAGCAGGGGGCCATTAAGACACACATTCAAGAAGACAGACCTGAGCGTTACCTAAAGCAGAGATCCATGATACTCCCTACAGTCCGCAGGTAATCACCATGACCTGACCAGCCCATGCCCAAAAGCAAATCATCTGGCTACTCCGCACACATGCCAACTAGGCTGGATTAACCTTCAAAAACAGGAAGATTAGAATAGGCCAATTAGGGTACAGTATATCCATGGAAATAGAAGTCCACTGGTTTTCTTTTTCTTAAACACTTTTCTAAGAAACGTACACATCTGTGGTACTGAGCTTCCATGTTGCAATGAGTTTTTCCATTGCAAATGTGCTTACAGAAATGGTACAATAGCACATCAGTTGGCCCCTATAATTCCAAGGTCTCGACCATTTCTTAATTTTTTTTCATCTTAGCCACATACTGTGTACACAGTCCTCAATCATAGGGTATCTTGTAATGACAAAATAGAGATTGTTTACTCCCAAGAGCCTGTTGTGTTGCAGTTGGGGAAATATGAGATTGTAGGGGTTATGTGGCAAAGAAAAATATAATCTGACTCCACCCTAATTCAGGATGTTCTTATATAGATTACTTGCATATTTGAAGGATTTAATCAAGACCCACAATGCAGCAGTGTCTAGTTTTTCTTCCACATTATAATCTACCGGCTCTCAAGACGCACGCACACACTGATCTATCTTCACACGCCAGCTCAGATATAGGCACACGCAGATCTGTGGAAGCCCACATACACACATCTGTACTGATCCACACATACAAACAAACACTTCCGCACTGAACCACACACACTCCCCTACCTCCCAGGGGAGTGTGTCAGGGCCCTGACTGATTAAAGCTTGCCATTGGTTGGTGGCTCTGTCAGCGTCATAGAACACAGGCAGTTGTGTGGATGGCCTGCCACCCATTTCCCAGGTGACAGATTCTCTTATGTGTACTCTTCTCTTCTGCTGTGGACCGAGTTCTTGCCCCCCCCCTTCAAAAAATGGTGGGACCAACAGCAATAAGGCATCAATAATAATAGTAGCAGGGTTGGGTAGGTTACTTTTTATAAATGTAATCCGTTAGTTACTAGTTACCTGTCCAAAATGTTAATTAGTAGTGTAACTTTTGGATTACCCAAACTCAGTAACATCATCTGATTACATTTAGTTACTTTTAGATTACATTCCCCTTAAGAAGCATTAGAAGAAGATAAAAATGTATGTTACCAATTGAAACACATCTATTGCAGGATAAATCAATGTTAAAAAGTTTACATAGCTGGTCATATATGGATGTTAAATGTTACTTTATGGGTTGGTTATGTAGGCTTCTTCTGACCCATCGCTTTCTACTACATATAATACTACGATTAAATTAGATCTTTACATTAAAAACCAAAGTCCATCAGAATTCCAGTCATTCCAATAAATGTTGTACCCCTTGATCTTCAAGAATAGGACTTGGAAATATGGAAGTATAGATTAGCAAAAATTGTTTTAACTGAGCATAGCCAGCCTTACTCTGTTATGGAGGATTGATTGGGCTCCTTGATTTGAAAAATAAATGTTGCGCTCATCGAATATCATGATTTAAGCACTACTGAAAATTTCTATTGAACGTGTGAAAAATGAAAGGCAATTGCTATAGGCCTATTGTTTACCTTTGTGTTGTTGACACTTCGATATCTTGATAATATGCAGCTGGTTAATGGGCAAATCCTCCGATGAAACAATAGCAAAATGGCCGCACAGCCTCTGTTTTGGTAAAAAGCAGAGGGATGGACCTGGAGAAAGGTAACCACTTTCAGATTATTAGACAGAGCTATGGATGCAAGGACTGACCATCCATGATATCAAAATTATAGTTTTAACCATGTTATGAGGCTATATAATGTTTATTTACATTCACTTCGTTTACAAACATTGGATAAAAACAAGCTTGTATTTTTGGGTTCTCATGGAGCGTGACAGTTGCACTACGCTCATGAGGCATTTATAAATGATGTTCTTCAAGAATCAATGAATATACAGTACCAGTCAAAAGTTTGGACACATCTACTCATTCCAGGGTTTGTCTTTATTTGGACTATTTTCTACTTTGTAGAATAATAGTGAAGGCATCTGAACTATGAAATAACACATATGGAATCATGTAGTAACCAAAAAAAGTGTTAAACAAATAAAAATATTTGTTATATTCTTCAAAGTAGCCACCCTTTGCCTTGATGACAGCTTTGCACAGCTCTTGGCATTCTCTCAACCTGCTTCATGAGGAATGCTCTTCCAACCATTCCGATTGTTCCCACATATGCTGAGCACTTGTTGGCTGCTTTTCCTTCACTCTGAGGTCCAACTCATCCCAAACCATCTCAATTGGGTTGTGGAGGCCAGGCCATCTGATGCAGCACTCCATCACTCTCCTTCTTGGTTAAATAGCTCTTACACAGCCTGAGGTTTGTTTTGTGTCATTGTCCTGTTGAAAAACAAATGGTAGTCCCACTAAGCCCAAACCAGATAGCATGGCGTATCGCTGCAGAATGCTGTGGTAGTTATGCTGGTTAAGTGTACCTTAAATTCAGAATAAATCATGACAGTGTCACCAGCATTGCACCCTCACACCTCCTCCATGCTTCACGGTGGGAACCACACATGCGGATATCATCTGTTCACCTACTCTGCGTCTCACAAAGACACGACGGTTGGAACCAAAAATCATACATTTGGACTCTTCAGACAAAGGACAGATTTCCACCAGTCTGTCTTGCTCGTGTTTCTTGGCCCAAGCAAGTCTCTTCTTATTGGTGTCCTTTAGTAGTGGTTTCTTTGCAGCAATTCGACTATGAAGGCCTGATTGACGTAGTCTCCTCTGAACAGTTGATGTTGAGATGCGTCTGTTACTTCAACTCTGTGAAGCATTTATTAGACTTAGAATGTGTTTAATGTCACTCATTTTGTTGGTGGGGGGATGGTGCCAGTCACACCTCTCGCAGCCTATGTAGTGGGCGTTGAGGTTGGTGGTGCTGTGGCCATGGATGTGGGGGTCCAGGGTGCTGGCCCGGGGTGTTCTCTCTGATCCCGCTGTTTCTGGGTGGAGAGTTTGGGCTGCAGTTTAAAGCAATGTCCTTGAGAGTCTTGGCAAGGATGCGGACTGTCTCCCTGTACAGGTGAACATGGTCATAGAGACAGTCCAGATCGAGGGTGGGATGGTGGGCCAGGTGTACATTGGGTCGCAGGGCACAGTCCCATGGAGAGACTGGCGTTTATTCTTTGGATTGTGGCAGGGTGGAAGTCCTTCCTCTGTAGAAGGGTTGACACCACGATCCTTGAGTTGGGGAAGATTGCGGAGGCCTTCTCAATCACTCCCCGAAGTGAAGTCGCCACCCTCTCCTGCTGAGCACGCAGGTTGTTGCTTCCGGTGTGTATGATTATGTGGCTTGGCGACCCGAGATGGGCCTTATCAAGCAGCTCCATGGCACTCTGCGTTGTTGGGCACCACACCTTTCTCCTGTCTAGGGAAAAGTTTATTCTCTTGAATAAACTTCCATTTGAGTCCATCAACAGGACAAATGTCACACAGTGTTTCTTCTGGACTGGAGGGGGTAGAAGGGGGGGGGGTCTGGTCTGTGCGGGTGCTGCTGTCAGTGGGAGGCTGTTCTGTGGGATGGGGGAGGTGTGCAGCAGGTAGGGCTGGGGAGGCCTGGCTGGTTGGGGTGGGTTCCTCTGCTATGTGCGGGCAGGTCACAGGGTGGTACCCGAGCTTCTCCTGCAGTCTATCCGCTTTCTCCCTCTCTCCCGCTCTCTCTCTCTTTCCAAGATGAATGATTCATGTTGATGACCCCAACAGAACAACACATCTGCTTCATGCCCATCACTTACGTTATTTTTGTCCTCTGTCCTCTTTTCTCTGCTTCTCCCAAGTCTGCACACGTCTAGATTGAGTGAGTTGTTGTTTATTGCATAATGTCTCTATTAACTAAGCAGCAGGAGCGCTGATCTAGGATCAGGTCATGTATTCTTACTCATTATGACATTAAATGCTAAACTGATCCTAGGCCTACTGTAGATCAGCACTCATACTCTGAGATGGTTTAATGGCACTGCTGGCCCTGGCTGGTGGGGTAGCTGACGCAATCGAATGGGGGGGGGAAGAAGAAAAGAGAGAGAGAGAGAGGGGGAGAGAGAGAGAGGAGAGAGAGAGAGGGAGAGAGAGAGAGAGGGGGGGGGAGAGAGAGGGAGAGAGAGAGAGGGGGGGGGGAGAGAGAGAGAGAGAGAGAGACCACTAGGTTCAAACAACCACAGATGTTACTGATGAAATGAGAATCGGAATGAATAGTAGCTTTATCTTGAGATGTTTCCATAAAACGCAGCCAGTCTATTTTCTGTGTGTAGTCATTAAAGTTCGGGTCAACTCCATGTCGAGTCAGGAAGTGAATCGAAGTTCATTGTGTATTTTTTGTTTCAGGAGTTTACAATGCTTGACTTATGAGTGGACTTGACCCATTTTTATTTTCATTTTTTTTTTTACCAGGTAAGTTGACTGAGAACACATTCTCATTTACAGCAACAACCTGGGGAATAGTTAAAGGGGAGAGAAGTTTTGATGAATGAACCAATTGGAAGCTGGGGATGATTATGTGACCATGATGGTATGGGAATGGAGCCAGGACACCGGGGTTAACAACCCTACTCTTACGATAAATGCCATGGGATCTTTAGTGACCACAGACAGTCAAGACACCCGTTTAACGTCCCATCCTAAAGAAAGCACCCTGGACAGGGCAATGTCTCTAATCACTGCCCTGGGGCATTGGGATATTATTATTATTATTATTATTTTTAGACCAGAGGAAAGAGTGCCTCCTACACCACTTCCAGCAGCATCTGGTCTCCCATCCAGGGACCGACTAGGACCAACCCTGCTTAGCTTCAGAGGGAAATCAGCAGTGGGATGGTGTGCTACTGACTTGAATTGGAGTGGAAGTAGGTCCAATTCTAGTGACTGAGGTATCAACGTCTATCTCTTGCTATTATAAATTGATGGGTATTTACCGTGTTATCACTGAGTACCTAATAGGAATGTTGCAAATACTGTTTTTGGTTTTTTTCTTCTTAAGTGTATGGTGCTCATGCTTTGCTCCCTTAGTGTACAACTTGAAAGCGGTGGCACTAAGTGACAGTCGGTCAGCTCTTGTTATGCCTCCACCTGTGAATGAGCGGTCCAACTCCCATCAACCACTATTCATACAGCTGCTCCTGTGTTATAACGGCGGCTTCATTTGTATAAGGCCAAAATAGGCCTAGCGAATGGTCCTTTCAAAGCCGGCGCAGTCATTGACGGGTCAATGATTGTCTATCTGTTTTATCTACTATTATGCTCTATTGAGTTTGAGATCTATAGGTGGTCTGCTAATGATGACCGGCCTGTTGACGTTGCTCTGGTTTGGTGTGGTTTAGGGGTGAGTGGTTTTTAATGATGACCGGCCTGTTGACGTTGCTCTGGTTTGGTGTGGTTTAGGGGTGAGTGGTTTTTAATGATGACCGGCCTGTTGACGTTGCTCTGGTTTGGTGTGGTTTAGGGGTGAGTGGTTTTTAATGATGACCGGCCTGTTGACGTTGCTCTGGTTTGGTGTGGTTTTAGGGGTGAGTGGTTTTTAATGATGACCGGCCTGTTGACGTTGCTCTGGTTTGGTGTGGTTTAGGGGTGAGTGGTTTTTAATGATGACCGGCCTGTTGACGTTGCTCTGGTTTGGTGTGGTTTTAGGGGTGAGTGGTTTTTAATGATGACCGGCCTGTTGACGTTGCTCTGGTTTGGTGTGGTTTTAGGGGTGAGTGGTTTTTAATGATGACCGGCCTGTTGACGTTGCTCTGGTTTGGTGTGGTTTAGGGGTGAGTGGTTTTTAATGATGACCGGCCTGTTGACGTTGCTCTGGTTTGGTGTGGTTTAGGCGTGAGTGGTTTTTAATGATGACCGGCCTGTTGACGTTGCTCTGGTTTGGTGTGGTTTAGGGGTGAGTGGTTTTTAATGATGACCGGCCTGTTGACGTTGCTCTGGTTTGGTGTGGTTTAGGGGTGAGTGGTTTTTAATGATGACCGGCCTGTTGACGTTGCTCTGGTTTGGTGTGGTTTAGGGGTGAGTGGTTTTTAATGATGACCGGCCTGTTGACGTTGCTCTGGTTTGGTGTGGTTTAGGCGTGAGTGGTTTTTAATGATGACCGGCCTGTTGACGTTGCTCTGGTTTGGTGTGGTTTAGGGGTGAGTGGTTTTTAATGATGACCGGCCTGTTGACGTTGCTCTGGTTTGGTGTGGTTTAGGGGTGAGTGGTTTTTAATGATGACCGGCCTGTTGACGTTGCTCTGGTTTGGTGTGGTTTAGGGGTGAGTGGTTTTTAATGATGACCGGCCTGTTGACGTTGCTCTGGTTTGGTGTGGGTTTAGGGGTGAGTGGTTTTTAATGATGACCGGCCTGTTGACGTTGCTCTGGTTTGGTGTGGGTTTAGGGGTGAGTGGTTTTTAATGATGACCGGCCTGTTGACGTTGCTCTGGTTTG
>NC_050572.1:36480033-36500033 GCF_013265735.2 Oncorhynchus mykiss | reverse complement strand
AGATGGTGTTGTATTGTGTAATGTATGCGTGGATACTATCCAATTCAATATGACTTTGTTATCCCTCATGGGGAAATTGGCCATGTCTTTACGTGTAAAAAAAATAAATCATAATAATAATAATAACTACAGGGGAACATTGCAATTAGCGTAGCTCTTAGGTAAAATAGTCCCAGAGGAATAACGGGGCAGTATCAAGGAATGCCGTCGCTTCAAAACACATCAGTAGCAGATATCCTAGAGGCTACACGCGGAACTGAGCTAACTTCGGCGCGATCACATCTCCCGTTCCTTCTTAGATGTTGATCAGTGAAATGATTTAAAGAAATAATTGCCATACATCATTTCCCTTTTAGAGAAATTAGGCTGTTAGCCTTGTCTCCGTCTGAGTGATGCATTTGAGTAATATGTAAATGATAGACGTGGTGTGTGTCAAGGGAGGATTTGGACGGAAGCCATACAGACAGAGAGATAGATGGGGGGGGGGGGGGGGGGGGGGGGGGGGCATGAGACAGGCTTATCTGTCCATCTGCTGCAACTGTCGTGATGGGGGGGGAGGAAATCCATAGAAACAAAAACGCACACGTACAAGATGGGATTAAACATCTGCACACACCGTAGACTTACACGCAGCAGGAGAGGATGCCCTGTCACGTGCACACATACAGTATAGACATGCACGCCAACACACACCGAGCACGACATGCACCTGTCACTCTGAAGGGAAAGAGAGATGGGTGATGGAGGGAAAAATGAGTTACATATTAGGGATATTGTTACTGCTATAGTAAGGCATGGGGACTGGGACCATCCTACTTTCTCTCTCTCTCTCTCGCTCTCTCATGTAAGAGAATACTTGGAGAGCTCGTTCCTCCTCACATTGAAACCTGAACTGCATATTAAACCTTACACTGTCTCTCTCTGCCTCCCTCTCTCTCTCTGCCTGTCCATCTCTCTCTCTTTCTTTCTCTCTCTCTCTTTCTCTCTCTCTCTCTCTCTGTCTCTCTCTCTCTCTCTCTCTCTCTCTTTCTCTCTCTCTCCCCCCCCTCTCGCTCTCTCTCCCTGCCTCTCCCTCCCTCTCTCTCTCTCTCTCTCTCTCTCTCTCTCTCTCTCTCTCTCTCTCTCTCTCTTTCTGCCTCTTTCTCTGTCTCTCTCCCTCCCCCTGTTTCTGTCTCTCTCTGCCTCGCTCTCTCCCTGTCTCTATGGCTCTCTCTACCTCGCTCTCTCTTGCTCTCCCTATGTCTCTGGCTCTCTCTGCCTCGTGCTCTCTCTCTCTCCCTATGTCTCTGGTTCTCTCTGCCTTGCTCTCTCTCTCTCTCTCCCTATGTCTCTGGTTCTCTCTGCCTCGTGCTCTCTCTCTCTCCCTATGTCTGGCTCTCTGGCTCTTTCTCTCTCCCTGTCTCTTTCTGTCTCTCTTTCTCTGCTCTTTCTGTCTCTTTCTCTCTGCCTCTCTCTCTCCCTTTATCTGCCTCTTTCTCTCTGCTGTCTCCCTGTCTCCGCCTCTTTCTCTCTCATGTCTCCCTGTCTCTCTGCCTCTCTCCCTCTCTTTCTGCCTCGCTCTCTCTCTCTCTCCCTTTCTCTCTGTCTCCCTCTGCATTGCTCCCTCCCTCTCTGCCTCGCTCTCTCTCTCCCTGTCTTTCTCTCTCTCTCTGTCTCTCTCCCTCCAACGGTATTCTCTTAGCTATTTTCTGTGTAGAGTGTAACCCTAATCTTGACCCATAGCCTTCAGATATAAACTGCTACAAAATATCTCCTGCTCACACAGGATGTTCCTCTCTTTCTTGTGTCTAGTTTTCTATTCCTTGCTCTGTCTCTCCCACACATTTTTCAGACTTTCTATCCAAATTTCTCTCCCTCCCTTTCTCACCCTCCCTTTCTCACTCATTCCCCCCGCCTCTCTCTTTCCGCTGTCTCTCTCTTTCATCTGTCTCTCTCTTTCCTCTGCCTCTCTCTTTCCTCTCTCTCTCTCTTTCCTCTGTCTCTCTCTTTCCTCTGTCTCTCTCTTTCCTCTGTCTCTCTCTTTCCTCTGTCTCACTCATTCCCCCTGCCTCTCTCTTTCCTCTGTCTCTCTCTTTCCTCTGTCTCTCTCTTTCCCCTGTCTCTCTCTTTCCCCTGTCTCTCTCTTTCCTCTGTCTCTCTCTTTCCTCTGTCTCACTCATTCCCCCTGTCTTTCTCTTTCCTTTGCCTCTCTCTTTCCTCTGTCTCTCTCTTTCCTCTGTCTCTCTCTTTCCTCTGTCTCGCTCTTTCCTTTGCCTCTCTCTTTCCTTTGCCTCTCTCTTTCCTCTGTCTCTCTCTTTCCTCTGTCTCTCTCTTTCCTCTGTCTCTCTCTTTCCTCTGTCTCACTCATTCCCCCTGTCTCTCTCTTTCCTCTGTCTCTCTCTTTCCTCTGTCTCTCTCTTTCCTCTGTATCTCTCTTTCCTCTGTCTCACTCATTCCCTCTGCCTCTCTCTTTCCTCTGTCTCTCTCTTTCCTCTGTCTCACTCATTCCCTCTGCCTCTCTCTTTCCTCTGTGTGTGGTGCTGGGGCCATCCCAAAGGCATCAACAGCTGGCCTCATCCTCTCTCTCTCTCTCTCTCTCTCTCTCTCTCTCTCTCTCTCTCTCTTTCTTGTAGCAGGAATGGCCAGTCTACTGCAGTATGGAAAATGAATAGAGGCAGCACTGTGGGCTGTAGTATGTATGTAGACTGAACAGACAGTGCATGGTTGGAGTATGAGTAGTACTCTATGACGGGTGTAGAAGTACTGTATGCCAGTGATGTGGAGAGGAAGTGTGTGTCTGTGTGCATCTGTAGGTGTGTGTGTGTGCATGTGTGTGTCTCAGGGTTAGCCCTTCAGTCTGTTTTGTGTTCGCTGAGGTGAACAGAGCATGCACACTATTGACTATTTAGCTAAACAGCTAATCCATACTGCCTGTCAGACACACACACACACACACACACACACACACACACACACACACACACACACACACACACACACACACACACACACACACACACGTCATTGACAACTGACCTTTGCACACTGCTCGTGAGAAATTGGTTGTGGGATCAACTGACCAGCAGCCGCTGTCAATCAAGCGGTCCTGCTCGATACTCTCCCCTTCGTTCTGCTTCATTCCCTTATTCATGTTTTAATACGGGGACTGGGATTGGATGGAGGGTAGGGTAGGGTAGGGAGGAAGGAAATAAATGTATTGGGGAAGAGAGAGGTAGAAGATGAGAGGGAGAAGAGAGAGCCAGAGGTAAAAAGGAGAAGCATACATTGAAATGTAGAGGTGAGTCTAGTTCAAACATGCATGTGCACACACTTAACAGACAGTCATTCATACACGACACACACACACACACACACACACACACACACACACACACACACACACACACACACAGTGATGATAGCCGTACCACATTGAGCCCTGGGCCTCAGAATGGTGGCAGACGCTGCCGTCTGTGTACCATGTGTACCGTGTACTGTGTACCGTGAATTTGTTTGCGTGTGTGTGTGGTCTGTCTGGTGTGTTAACATAAACTCTCTTTTAGCATCTCCAGGCCTTCATTCCGGAGCAAGTGTGCTTATGAAGTGGCTGTGTTGAGCGTAAGAATGATGATTTGAAACCGATCCTATAGGGTAGATTGAGTTATTTGGCAACTTTAAGTGACTTGAATGATACAAACCTTTTGAATGTCTTTAGAAATCAAATCTTATACGGGCTGCGTGGTGCGACTATAGGCTGTTGATTAGAGAAAGTAGCAAAAGAAGCTTGCGCTCTGGTCCTTGCCTCCAGGCTGGACAGTTGTTCTCTCATCAAGTGACAATATTATCACCCATCAGACTATTCTCAATTTGTCACGTTCTGACCTTAGTTCCTTTGTTATGTCTTTGTTTTAGGTTGGTCAGGGCGTGAGTTGGGGTGGGTAGTCTATGTTCTTTTTTCTATGTTTTCGGCCTAGTATGGTTCTCAATCAGAGGCAGGTGTCGTTCGTTGTCTCTGATTGAGAATCATACTTAGGTAGCCTTGTTTTCCCCATTTTGGGTGTTTAATTTTCTGTTTAGTGTTTTTCTGCACCTTACAGGACTGTTTCGTTTTTTTTTTTCGTTTATTCACATTGTTGTTTTGTATTTCAGTGTTCCGTTATTAAAATCATGAACACGTACCACGCTGCGCTTTGGTCCACACCTTTTTCCACCTACAACAGCCGTTACGCAATTTAATATTTTTCTTTACTAATATGTCAAATTAGTTTTGATTTAGAATGGCCATCATCAAATGGGCAGGAACAGGGGCAGGGGGGAAATCTGTGTGCACTCAAATAGGGAAAGGAGGCCGTGCGCTTCCCGCCGGTCTGTTTATCAATGATGCCGGGGAGGCTACTTCGTTTTTTTCATGATACTGTTTTGATGATAAGTATTTGATGTGATTTTCGATAGCATTTACATTGATGCCAGAGTGTTTAGAGAGACAATAGAGCCCTGAGTACCAGGCCATTTCGGACCTGATGGTAGTTAGTAGTGATGCACCGATATGACATTTTTGCCCGATTCCGATATCCAATATTTTCCTTGCTGTAAAAACCCCGATACCGATAACCGGCCTTTTAAACATTCTAGTACAGTTAAATAGTTAACACACAGACTGCTGCGTCCATGTGTAAGGCACTGCATCTCAGTGCAAGAGGCGTCACTGGTTCAAATCCAGGCTGTATCACATCCGGCCGTGATAGAGAGTCCCATAGGGCGGTGTACAATTTACCTATCGTCGTCCGGGTTTGGCCGGGGTTGGCCGTCACTGTAAATAAGAATTTGTTCTTAACTGACTTACCTAGTTAAATAAAGGTTAGAAACACACACCACACTGACCAAAAAGTTATTTTGTTAGAATTATGTATGTCCCCATTACCAGTAAAACATAATCAAAACGTATTTCTTTCACTTACTTGCTGTGCTGTTTTGTCGTTCATTTGTTCAGTCATTTCATTCTCAACCAGGATTTCTATGGAACGCCATTTAGGTCTTTGCTATAGAACGCCTTTTGGGTCTTTGCTATGGAACGCCTTTTGGGTCTTTGCTATGGAACGCCTTTTGGGTCTTTGCTATGGAACGCCTTTTGGGTCTTTGCTATGGAACGCCTTTTGGGTCTTTGCTATGGATTGCCTTTTGGGTCTTTGCTATGGAACGCCTTTTGGGTCTTTGCTATGGAACGCCTTTTGGGTCTTTGCGTGTCAAAAAATATACTATTTAACGTGTCAAATAACACTATTTGACCAATCAGGACCTGAATATGACTGCAGGTCACATAATAATTTAACGGGTTCATACATTTTTTACGTAGTTATTACACTATCACTCGTATTTCATATGTCATAACGATTCATCGATATGTATGCTATGATGCTGGTAGAGTTGTCTCGCGCACCTACAGTGCTGGTCATAAAAAAAAAGCTAGCTAGCTCATGGATGCAAACAATGTTCTTCACCAAAAACATAGCAAAACGACAATCGGTTTCAGTAGCTATATAGTTAGATAACTATATAGCTAGGTGTCAGCATCTAAAATAACCCTAATTTACAAAAGTTCGTATATGATTAATGGTGGTTGGACCCATCTATGTGAAGCTAGCCATAATAAGGATTAGCCACAATGGTGGACTTTGCGGTAAGCCTTCAACATAAAAGTATGGCATAATTCTACTATTTGTATTAATTTGCATTACTGTCAATGTCACTTTTATTTTGAAGGCTTACCGCAAATTCCACTTGTGTCTAATCCTTATTGTGGCTAGCTTCACAACACAACCCGGTGAGGTTGATCCTCACTAGCCAGATGAAGCTAGCTGCCTGCTTATAACATTAGCTTTGGGCAACAGGGTTAAGTAGCTGGCTAGCTATTTATTTTCATGAACTAAACGGTCACCTGGAATTTTACTGCGGTCATGACTCATGACTGCTGGTGTGGAGGTAATATGGTCACCGCAACAGCCATACATGTGAGTGTGTGTGTGTGTGTGTGTGTGTGTGTGTGTGTTTATGAGAGAGCAAAAGATACAGACAGAGGACAAAGACGTGTGTGTGTGTGTGTGTGTGTGTGTGTGTGTGGGTGGGCTGGAACAGTGTGTGTGTGTTTAGGCTGGAACAGTGTGTGTTGCCTCAACTGCTCAATTAGATCCTGTTTTCCTCCGACATGTATTTCCTCCATATTTCATGTGTAATATTTAACAACCTCAGCCCCCTCGGGACACAGGGGACCGGATGAGTGTCTGTGAGGCGTCTGCAGATCATACACACAAACAGTGCATGTATAGTGCACCCAAAGTGCAGAGAACACACACACACACACACACACACACACACACACACACACACACACACACACACACACACACACACACACACACACACACACACACACACAGTACACTGTATTAGAGTCATACTGCAGTGCACACGTTCAGACTCTGTACATAGGCTTACTCTCTGTATGACACCCGTCAGCTATCCACATGTAGCGCTTCAATAAAGGTTGTAGGGTGCTCTACGTGTGACCCACACCCTCACACTGATCAGAGCACATTGCAATGAGGGCTCGTTGAAAATAATCGTACAATCAGACAAACTACCCTTTCATACATTCCAGTGCATATGCATGCATGCATAGGGGAGAGTGTGGTAACTTTGAGCCAAAAGGGTAAGTTGAGCCACCCCTTGTTTCTAGGAAACCAATACGGAAGATGAATAATTTGACCACATATTTTGGCAGAGGTCATCATTTCATGGCGTGTGTGAAGGGTGAAACCAACATGGAAAAAGTGGTAAGCAAGTTAGGTTGCCCAAAAATATGAATTTGTTTAGTTTGAGGTTTCATTATGCTTGTATCATTAAGTTAATTAACCAAAGTAGACCATTTTAAGAATCTTCTATACATCAGTTTGAGTCCCTATAAGCTTCAATATGAGGTCCTAAACCAGTGGTCACCAACCAGTCGATTATGATCTCCAAGGCATTCCTAGTCGACCACCAAACATGTGTGTAAAAATACAACGATAAAGCCTTGCATTCCAATTTTCTCTTTTTTGTTTCCGCGCTGTTGGTCGGTAGGTGCACTTGATTCAGCAGCCCTAGCGCCGGGAAAGCAAAATCTTGAACCATTTGGTATGTCTGAAGGTAGATCTCCACATAGCTACCCGGCAGGCTCAGAGAGCAGATCAAATGCGCGGAGAGGCCTGCCGCTGGCCAATCAGATAGCTCAGATCACCGTGTATGCACAGTTTCCTCGAGTCACAAACTTGAAAGAAATTACACCATCAAATGCGCGTTCTCCCTACTTCCACTCACGCTACAACCAGCACTGCATCTGCGATTAATGAGCACGGCAAAGTCTTCTGACAAGCTTGCGTTGTTAACTTTCTCTGGTCACAGGAGTAACAACATGAATTGGTGCATGAGGCAGAAATAATGCAGTGCGACTTGAGTTTCGCCATCAGCTGGAAGACTGTGTCCCCTTTTCCCAGCGGAGGGAGGGAGAGAGGAGGGACAGTGAGTCAAATGAGAGGCAAAAAAAAGCAAATGATTATGCTCACTCAGCTGTACCTCACAAATCATACAACAAAGTATCTATTACCAGTGTGATCATATGCTTAACATTTTTAAATACAGCATAATTTCAAAAAGGTCTGATAAGAACAACATTGGCAGGGCAATTCAAGCATATAGCCAATATACCGTGATAATGTATTGGGCTTATAGCTGACTGCACAAACCTCATTGCTACAGAACTGTTTTTAATTGGTTAAGGTTACGTTCCTTAAGTCATGTTCAAAAAATAAGATCTGAGCGGTAGATCTCGGCTTGTATCTTGACAGAGTGATCTCGACTCAGAGAAGGTTGATGACCACTGTCCTTAACCTAGAACGTGCATCCTTGTAGCTGTGTGAGCTAATATAGTCAAATGTTTCTCCTTAGGGTAAGTTGAGCCAATGGAAGTGTTTTCTTCCCCGGCTTAATGCAAGGTATAATCGCTGGGATATGAGGTAACAACAGGGCCTGTGTTATGTTAAAATTGTTTTCTTTTTTTTTTTTAGGTACAATGTGTTTGCTAGGTGTTAAAGGGATATTTCGGGGATTTTGGCAATAAAGCTCTTTATCTACTTCCCCAGAGTCAGATGAATTCGTGGATACCATTTTTGTATGTCTCTGCGTGCAGTTTGAAGGAAATGGCTAATTAGCGTTGGTGCAGAGACTGAAAGTCTACGGTAACCGCTGGCAGGCTAAACTTCCTTCATACTGGACGCAGAGACATTCAAATGGTGTCGACGAGTTCATCTGACTCTGGGGAAGTCCCGAAGTATCCCTTTCAGCCTGTGTTAAAAGATGCTTAAAATGGTTAAGAGACAACAACAACAAAAAGCGATTGTGATTGTGTCGAATTGTGCCTGTGAAATAAAGATACACATGGTTTAAAAATGGCAGTGGTAACATTTCATTCAGTACAGAAATGTGCTTAACTTACCCTGTCCTGCGGATCAACTTACCCAATACCGGGGTAAGTTGTGCCAAGCGACCACTTTGTCTACAAAACTGTGATGTTTACATTCATTCGGATTATTTCCAGGGACACACAACATCCTGAAATACACTGAGTGTACAAAAAAATGATGAACTCCTGCTCTTTCCGCGACATAGGCTGACCCAGGTGAATCCAGGTGGAAGCTGGGATCCTTTATATATGCCACCTGTTAAATCCACGTTGAGACATTGATTGTGTATGTGTGCCATTCAGAGGGTGAATGGACGAGACAAAAGATTTAAGTGCCTTTGACCGGGGTATGGTAGTGGTTTGTTTCAAGAACTGCAACGGTGCTGTGTTTTTCAGCTCAATAGTTTCCTGTGTGTATCAAGAATGTTCCAACACCCAAAGGACATCCAGCCAACTTGACACAACTGTGGCAAGCATTGGAGTCAACATGGGCCAGCATCCCTGTGGAAGGCTTTCGATACCTTGTAGAGTCCATGCCCCCAATGAATTGAGGCTGTCCTCAGGGCAATATTAGGAATGTGTTCGGTACACTCAGTCTATATGTAGATATCTTTGTTAGAAAGAATGATGTATTTCCCTTGACAGATTGATGCTGAATGTACAAAATGGCTCAATTTACCCTACTCTCCCCCACCCACCTACATACATACTGACAGAGAAATTAATTCATGCGTATTTCACACACATTATTACATATGAAATCACAGTACTGTACATCCCACACCCATAATAAGCATGAGTAAAATGCTCACATACACTTAACATACCCCTTTAAGTGTACACACACTCACATTCAATGGATCATGAAGATGGCGTACAGAGAGGAGACATGCTCCATGTCCTGTTAGCAGACAGAGAACAGTCTGTTACTTCTGGCCCTGCTCCACACATACACAGACACACACACACACTTCCTCGCTAATTCAATAGGAAAGAAAGAAAAAAGAGAGAGAATGACAAAGATGAGAGAGAGAGAGAGAGGCGCAGAGACAGAGAGCCTGTTCATTTGTTATTGGAAACAAACTGCTGTTAAAAGATTTCTTTGTTCCCCTTGCTTTAAGTAAATTCTCTCATTAAAAAACAGCAACAAACAAATCAGTATGACCCAGAGTGAGAGGAAGCAGGTCGCCAGGAACATGCTCACTCCACTCCCACCACATGCTGGGGAGAGATCCATTCGAGAGAGACAGGGAGAGATAAGTGGCTGTGCAAGTTCATCCAAAGACACATTATACACACTCAAATGATAATATAACACACCGGCTCGTATCCACTAACTATCGGACACAGCCTCCGATTTGAGTAGATAAGCATAAGCATGTACACGAGCACACACAGAGACAGAAACAGAAACACACACACACACACACACACACACACACAGTAGTTTCATCAGAAACTGGCTACGCTCCGTCAACAGGTGGAAAACAGCACAACATCGCAGTACAGCGGTGGCAAACGGAAAACAATGCACCCTTTCACTCCTCTAATTCTCTAGTGTGTGTGTGTACATTATGTGGTTGTGTATGCGGATTTTGTGTGGGAGGGTGCAATCTTCATTGTGTATGTATGTGCGCTTGCATATGTGTGTGTGAGCCTCTATTGAATAGCTGGTGGATGTTTGCCTTCAGTATGTGAATGTGTGTATAAGTAAGTAAGTGTGTGTGCATTTGTATGTATATTACCAGTCAAAAGTTTGGACACACCTACTCATTCAAGTTTTTTTTTGTGTTTTTTTTGTACTATTTTCTACATTGTAGAATAGTAGTGAAGACATCAAAACTATGAAATCACAAATGGAATCTGTAGTAACCCAAAAAGGTTTAAACAAATCAAAATATGTTTGAGATTCTTCAAAGTAGCCACCCTTTGCCTTGATGACAGCTTTTAAAACTCTGGGCATTCTCAACCAGCTTCATGAGGTAAACACCTGGAATGAATTTATTTCCTTCTTAATGCGTTTGAGACAATCAGTTGTGTTGTGACAGGGTAGGGGTGGTATACAGAAGATAGCCCTATTTGGTAAAAGAACAAGTCCATATTATGGAAAGAACAGCTCAAATAAGGAAAGAGAATTGACAGTCCATCATTACTTTAAGACACAAAGGTCAGTCAATCTGGAAAGTTTCAAGAACTTTGAATGTTTCTTCAAGTGCAGTCGCAAAAACCATCAAGCACTATGATGAAACTGGCTCTCATGAGGACCGCCACAGGAAAGGAAGACTCAGTTACCTCTGCTGCAGAGGATAAGTTCATTAGATTTGCCAGCCTCAGAAATTGCAGCCAAAATAATTGCTTCACAGAGTTCAAGTAACAGACATCAACTGTTCAGAGGAGACTGCGTGGATCAGGCCTTCATGGTCGAATTGCTGCAAACCACTACTGAAGTATACATATAAGAAGAAGATACTTGCTTGGGCCACGAAACATGAGCAATGGACACATTAGACCGGTGGAAATCTGTCCTTTGGTCTGATGAGTCCAAATTTGAGATTGTTGGTTCCAACCACAGTGTCTTTGTGAAACGCAGAGGAGGTGAACGGATTATCGCCCCATGCGTCGTTTCCACCGTGAAGCATGGAGGAGGAGGTGTGATGATGCTTTGCTGGTGACACTGTCAGATGGTATGGGATATGTTGGACCGCAGATTGAATGAAAAGCAGCCAACAAGTGCTCAGCATATGTGGGATCTCCTTCAAGACTGTTGAAAAAGCATTCCTCATAAAGCTGGTTGAGAGAATGCCAAGAGTGTGCAAAGCTATCATCAAGGCAAAGGGTGGCTACTTTGAAGAATCTCAAATCTAAAATATATTTTGATTTGTTTAACACTTTTGGTTACTACATGATTCCATATGTGTTATTTCATAGTTGTGATGTCTTCACTATTATTCTACAATCTCAAAAATAGTACAAGACCCTTGAATAAGTCGTTGTGTCCAAACTTTTGACTGGTACTGTATGTATACATGTATACACCACAACCCTGAAAGGGACACTCATTCAACAGCTCGCCGATAAATCCACATCAACATCCCAATCAATGCAAACATCAGCAATGTTCACATGTTAAAACCCAGAGCGTGTGTCTCATCACTCACAAGAGGGGTAAATAAACATTAGGTCTGTACAGTCAAGACCGAGACAGGCTAGATTAACGGCAGCTATATTTTACGCTGACGCCCCTTGGGCAGGTAAACAAGACCGTTGCCAGCAGGAGCGGAGGAGAGACGAGGCTACAGGAACTCTTTCATAAGAAACTTGTTTATGCTGTCTGTCTGTTGATGGCTCTTAGAGGAGTGAGAACCACGAGAACCATGATGGACCGTTAAACGGTTCCACTGGCTTTCATTCACGAGGTCGTTTTTGCTGGTTTTCAACGTGCTTCACATTTATGTGGTTGGGGGTGTGGGGAGTAGGACCAGGACGATACAGGTATTGCAATATTTTGTCTGCGGCAAACATGAAAATACAAAGCAGACCAAACTCGTTGGTCCTTTAAAAATCTGCTCTATGTAAAAAATATTGTGTCTTTTATACAGTAGCTTGGAGAATAAATCAATGTGACTAGATGACAACATATTGTGCTCTATAGTTCTAACATATTGTGTTCTATAGCTGTAACATATTGTGTTCTATAGTTGTAGCATATTGTGTTCTATAGTTCTCACATATTGTGTTCTATAGCTGTAACATATTGTGTTCTATAGTTCTAACATATTGTGTTCTATAGTTGTAGCATATTGTGTTCTATAGTTCTAACATATTGTGTTCTATAGCTGTAACATGTGTTCTATAGCTGTAACATATTGTGTTCTATAGCTGTAACATATTGTGTTCTATAGCTGTAACATATTGTGTGCTATAGTTCTAACATATTGTGTTCTATAGTTCTAACATATTGTGTATTTTATACAGTAGCTTGAAGAATAAATCAATGTGACTAGATGACAACATATTGTGTTCTATAGTTGTAACATATTGTGTTCTATAGCTGTAACATATTGTGTTCTATAGCTGTAACATATTGTGTTCTATAGCTGTAACATATTGTGTTCTATAGCTGTAACATATTGTGTTCTATAGCTGTAACATATTGTGTTCTATAGTTGTAACATATTGTGTTCTATAGCTGTAACATATTGTGTTCTATAGCTGTAACATATTGTGTTCTATAGCTGTAACATATTGTGTTCTATAGCTGTAACATATTGTGTTCTATAGCTGTAACATATTGTGTTCTATAGTTGTAGCATATTGTGTTCTATAGCTGTAGCATATTGTGTTCTATAGCTGTAGCATATTGTGTTCTATAGTTCTAACATATTGTGTTCTATAGCTGTAGCATATTGTGTTCTATAGTTGTAGCATATTGTGTTCTATAGCTGTAGCATATTGTGTTCTATAGTTGTAGCATATTGTGTTCTATAGTTCTAACATATTGTGTTCTATAGTTCTAACATATTGTGTTCTATAGTTCTAACATATTGTGTTCTATAGTTGTAGCATATTGTGTTCTATAGTTCTAACATATTGTGTTCTATAGTTCTAACATATTGTGTTCTATAGTTCTAACATATTGTGTTCTATAGTTGTAACATATTGTGTTCTATAGCTGTAACATATTGTGTTCTATAGCTGTAACATATTGTGTTCTATAGTTGTAGCATATTGTGTTCTATAGTTCTAACATATTGTGTTCTATAGTTCTAACATATTGTGTATTTTATACAGTAGCTTGGAGAATAAATCAATGTGACTAGATGACAACATATTGTGTTCTATAGTTGTAACATATTGTGTTCTATAGCTGTAACATATTGTGTTCTATAGCTGTAACATATTGTGTTCTATAGCTGTAACATATTGTGTTCTATAGCTGTAACATATTGTGTTCTATAGCTGTAACATATTGTGTTCTATAGCTGTAACATATTGTGTTCTATAGTTGTAGCATATTGTGTTCTATAGCTGTAGCATATTGTGTTCTATAGTTGTAGCATATTGTGTTCTATAGCTGTAGCATATTGTGTTCTATAGTTGTAGCATATTGTGTTCTATAGTTCTAACATATTGTGTTCTATAGTTCTAACATATTGTGTTCTATAGTTCTAACATATTGTGTTCTATAGTTGTAGCATATTGTGTTCTATAGTTCTAACATATTGTGTTCTATAGTTCTAACATATTGTGTTCTATAGTTCTAACATATTGTGTTCTATAGTTGTAACATATTGTGTTCTATAGCTGTAACATATTGTGTTCTATAGCTGTAACATATTGTGTTCTATAGTTGTAGCATATTGTGTTCTATAGTTCTAACATATTGTGTTCTATAGCTGTAACATATTGTGTTCTATAGTTGTAACATATTGTGTTCTATAGTTCTAACATACTGTGTTCTATAATTGTAACATATTGTGTTATATGGTTGTAATATATTGTGTTCTATAGTTGTCACATATTGTGTTCTATAGTTCTAACATATTGTGTTCTATAGTTGTAACATATTGTGTTCTATAGTTCTAACATATTGTGTTCTATAGCTGTAACATATTGTGTTCTATAGTTGTAATATATTGTGTTCTATAGTTCTAACATATTGTGTTCTATAGCTGTAACATATTGTGTTCTATAGCTGTAACATATTGTGTTCTATAATTGTAACATATTGTGTTCTATAGCTGTAACATACTGTGTTCTATAATTGTAACATATTGTGTTATATGGTTGTAATATATTGTGTTCTATAGTTGTCACATATTGTGTTCTATAGTTGTCACATATTGTGTTATATGGTTGTAATATATTGTGTTCTATAGTTCTAACATATTGTGTTATATGGTTGTAATATATTGTGTCTCTTATACAGTAGCTTGGAGAATAAATCAATGTGACTGGATGACAACATAATGATGTTTGTTTCCAATATTAGGGCTGTTTTCCTAAAGAAGTTAAAAACCGCTTCGTGTTTTGTTTCCTTGCCACGATACTAACGAGTATCGCAATACTGGTATCGTCCCAGCCCTATCGGGGAGGTCACCTGAACTACCTAGCTCAGAACTTTGAAGGACCCAACTAGGTGTTACATGGTACCCATTTTGCACCAGAATGTTCTCTACACATTCGATTGACACAGATGGTTGGGAACATAGGACTCTTTTAGTAGCTCTGTGGGACTTTCTTTTGCTCAGATATGCACTGATTTCAGGTCAGCTCTGTCCACCCCCATCATAACCTGAACAGTTAATTTAAACCCTTAACAACTCGTTTATGATCAGTTCTCTCTACCCACAGCCTTAACCCTCTCTATTATAAACATAACAACAAAACTGTCCCCATGCCAGTTCTTAATTTAACAACACAAAACCACACTCGCCTCAACCGTCAAATAGATGGGATGCTGGTGCCTGAGCTAATCATGGCCTTTCACACCCAAACCACTGTAGGAATGATATCCAATCAGATGCCAGAATGACCACATGCGTAAACATACATTGAGGGCAAATGTGTTGCTGGAATGAAGCAACCCATTGTAATGTGTCAAATCGTCATAATGCACGTCAAATACAGTTGGATTTGATTTGATTAAAAGCCATGAAGTCCATTCCACTGCTATCATCCCCATCTGCCTATACCAGAGAGGACAAAACATGGCACTTTTTGACCACCAACGCAATTATAACCACAATCCACGAACCTTAACAGAAACCATTTACCCTTACTTCTATATGAAATAATGGAAGAAAAAAAACAAATAAATAGTTCATGTACCAGGTCATCTTAGTTGACAATATTTCCACTTGTGTCAGATCCTTTCTAGCATGGCTTTCTAGCATGGCTTTCTAACATGGTTTTCTAGCGTGACTTTCTAGCATGGCTTTCTAGCATGGCTTTCTAACATGGTTTTCTAGCGTGACTTTCTAGCATGGCTTTCGAACATGGCTTTCTAGCATGGCTTTTTAACATGGTTTTCTAGCGTGACTTTCTAGCATGGCTTTCTAGCATGGCTTTCTAACATGGTTTTCTAGCGTGACTTTCTAGCATGGCTTTCTAGCATGGCTTTCTAGCATGGCTTTTTAACATGGTTTTCTAGCGTGACTTTCTAGCATGGCTTTCTAGCATGGCTTTCTAGCATGGCTTTCTAACATGGTTTTCTAGCGTGACTTTCTAGCATGGCTTTCTACCAACAGTCTATCAACAGCCTCATGCCAAGTCCTGAGAGGAATGTGTAGACAGAATATGGGCACTGTTATGTTGCAGTTACACAGTTGGATTGGCTAGAATGTCTTTCAGTGTGACTGACTGTGCTTTTTGAAATGGAAACTACAGAAGCTGACACTGACCCTGTGTGGGTCTAACCAATGGAGAGGGTTTTCTTTTTCCTTTCTTCTTCACAACACAGTCATCTAGTTCATGCAGCGGTCAGTGGCAATATAATGGCGTGGCTATGTCTTCCTATTGTGCTCTCTAACGCAACACAGAACTCTGTTATATAACAGGTCCAGTCATTCCAACCATATTGAGTGTGGGCTTGTGTCTCAACCCCCAGCATGAATTGTGCCCAGACACACTGTTGTGTAGGCATCTTTACAGAAGCCTAATGCCAATAAGACCCCCTTTAACCCGAACATAATAGTCTTTTGCCTCTAGAACTGCTACCTTCATGGTCGAAAACAGAGCCTTTGTAAAAGTAAAGGATGAATTTCTTTGTCCTCCAACACCAACTCTCCATTCCTCTCTCTCTCTCTCTCTCTCTCTCTCTCTCTCTCTCTCTCTCTCTCTCTCTCTCTCTCTCTCTCTCTCCATTCATCTCGCTCTCTCTCTCTCTCTCTCTCTCTCTCTCCATTCCTCTATTTCTCTCTCTCCATTTCTCTCTCTCTCTCTCTCCATTCCTCTCTCTCTCTCTCTCTCTCTCCATTTCTCTCCATTCCTCTCTCTCTCTCTCCATTTCTCTCTCTCTCCATTCCTCTCTCTCTCTCCATTTTTCTCTCTCTCTCTCTCTCTATCTCTCTCTCTCTCTCTCTCTCTCTCTCTCTCTCTCTCTCTCTCTCTCTCTCTCTCCATTCCCCTCTCTCTCTCTCTCTCTCCATTTCTCTCTCCATTTCTCTCTCTCTCTCCATTTCTCTCTCCATTTCTCTCTCTCTCTCTCTCTCTCTCTCTTTCTCTCCATTCCTCTCTCTCTCTCTCTCCATTTCTCTCTCTCTCTCTCTCCATTTTTCTCTCTCTCTCTCTCTCTCCATTCCTCTCTCTCTCTCTCCATTTCTCTCTCTCTCTCTCTCTCTCTCTCTCTCTCTCTCTCTCTCCATTTCTCTCTCTCTCTCTCCATTCCTCTCTCTCTCTCTCCATTTCTCTCTCTCTCTCTCTCTCTCCATTTCTCTCTCTCTCTCTCTCTCAGGTTTGATTATCAGGAGCTGCTCCACAACTCCACCTTCTGCCTGGTTCCCCGGGGTCGTCGCCTGGGCTCCTTTCGCTTCCTAGAGTCTTTACAGGTAGGATGCCAAATACAGATCACAATGCACTAGCATGGTCCTAGAAGAATGCCAAATACTGCACCCAATACGCTAGCCTGGTCCCAGAGATATGTGACCTGCTTGTGCTGTCTTGTCAACTCCTATGACCAACTCCTGGGACCAGGCTACGAGTACGAATCCACCTCTGAACTATCAAGATTATGGATTGACGTGGATCATGTTAGCTATTAGCAGTCATAGCCACACCCTGCCCAACTATCGGATAAATATCCTTATGTTCTGTTCTAACGTGTACAATTTAAGGTTAACACTTAGGATGGTGTTGACTGATTTGCGATAAGAAATATATATATATATATATTTGGAAAGTATAACATTGAAAGGGTTTACCTTTCATCAAACTCTGCTTCAATAAACCATGTAGTTAATGAAATAATGGTCTTGGACAGACTGTGTGGAATTACCACCCATGTTGATGTTTTGGTGAAGGAGCTGTCTTCATGGTTTTTACCTACCAATAAACCTCCCAGACTCTTGTGTTCCCTGCCCATCTCTCTCTCGGAGTCTCTCAATGGTCCGGAAGCTTCCATAGGGTTGCCAGCCTGCCACACTGCTGATCTGAGCTGAATGGGCAAATCCACTGAACGCGGGGCTTGGCAGGGAAGCTCACTCTCACACAGCTAACTCACTCCTCCTCCGCACTCACTCCCCCGCTCTCTCCCTCCTTCTCCCTCTGTTTCTCTTCCCTCTCTTCCTCTTGTCTCCTTTGCTTTTCCATTTAGGCCAGTCTGAGATTTGTAAGATCTCCTTTTCTCGTCGTGCCAGCCCAAGCCCACAAAAGAATGTGCAATTACCCGTGTGGTATGAAACTTACTGCCAGCGTTCCAACTCTCGGTGCATACACTCCTGCGGGGGCACACACACACGGACAAATGCCTGAGTACACACACACACACACATACACACACACACACACACACACACACACACACACACACCACCCATGATGCTCCTCTCTTCATCTCCCAATGCAAACAACCAAAAAACAACAACACATATTCCCACATGCTGAGCACTGGGATGCAGTCAGAGGAATACTTCTTAGTCAGTCCGCCTCAAAGCACCTCATCTCTGGGGAAGTGGCTCAGGCGAGCCCCAGGCTTCACGTCAACTCTGGAGGCCTCAACCCTGTTACCTGGAGCGTAGCCTAGTGTATCTTAGCGTTGTCTACATGGCTGCCTGAGTGAGGGCCGGTCTCTGGTGAGGCAACTAGTGGAGCTTCAGACCGCCAGAGGGGGAAGTCATCTGATCTCAGTCTGAAGCTGGTTCTGGCTGCTCTCCTGTGATTTAATTAGAAAAAGAAATAAAACCAACAGCCAGGACCGCAGCAGGGAGAGAAGGAGAGAGCTGAAAAAAGAAAAGTACAACAACATCAAAAAACCCCGGCTGTCAGTAAACAAGGGGATATGGCAACATCAAACTGTTATCCCCCCTCCTCTCCCCATTTCTCTCCTACTCCCTCCCTCTCTCCATCCTCCCTGTGGAGTGTACTTAATTAGCAGACTAGGAGTTTGTTAAATCGGTGTGTGTGAGGGAGTGACGCAGCAGAAGTTTTGTCTCTTTCTCTCTAGGGCCCCAAAGGGCTCCTGGGACTGGCAAGACAGTAGCTGTGCCCCATGCAACCTCCCCAAGAGAGTGTCTCACACACACACTGCGTCATTGATTTCATTATCTTCTCAGACTGCCTTATTGAAGTACCACCTGCTAGTGTACGGTGCTATGTGTCAGAGACGAAGACTGGAAATCTAGACAACATATTTTTATTGAACGTCTACCACAAACAGAGCACATGGACAACGGTAGCATTACCAATTACCCTGTCCGTTTGCCTGTCTTTGTCCGCTTGTCACACTGACTCAGCCTTTCTCCTTCTGTTTCCACTCGCTCGTTCTTTATCTCTCTCTCTCTCTCCGTCAGGCGGCGTGTATTCCAGTGTTGCTCAGTAATGGTTGGGAGCTGCCCTTCTCTGATGTCATCCAGTGGAACCAGGCTGTCATAGAGGGAGATGAGAGATTGCTACTGCAGGTAACCCGCGCCGCACCGACGCACCGCACGTTCACAGCCGGCCTGGAAGCAATACTGTTTGAACCCAGTTGATACGGGAAATAATCCTGACATCCAGCTAGCTAATGAACTGAGAGACAAAATACAATTTTTGGAAAGGACGAATTATGAAATTGAAATTCAAAATGGATTTGACCCAAAACAATGTTAGGCCGCAATGTGCACCCACCCACACACACACACACACACTCACACACACACGCTCGCATGTACGCACACACACACACACTCTTTCCCCTCCCTCACACACTCTGACCACCCACAAGTATACACACACACACACACACACACACATGCCCCGGGGTTAGGGATGTGGAAATTGAGTTTTGAGGGAATAAAGCTGGTGACGGGAGGTTGAACGAGGCCAAGCACATCAGAGAGACAGGATATCATTGAGGGGTGAATCTCTCGTTCAGAAATAGAGATGAGAGGAGAGAAAGAGCGAGAGAGAGAGAGAGCGAGAGAGAGTGAGAGGGAGGAGACGGGAAAGGAGGAGGGAGGCCCTTTGCTTCCTCAGGTTCCAATCATTAGAAGACCTGCTATAGACTAGGTTCTAGGGGAGTCAAACGGCTACCCGACGGGCCTTTAAACATCACTGTAGAAGATGCAGACTTCCCTGCTAAGCTAACTTGATTTAATCATAATCAAATCACATGGCCATTTAGCAGATGTTTTTATCCAAAGTAATCGGCAGTTGTAGACGTACAGGCTAGGTGAGTCAACTGGGTATATATTTACTCCTTCTCTAGCTAGCTGACACATTCATGGTATTTAGTTTAGGAGAGTGAACGGGGTGAGTGTGGGCTATTTTCATTTGGTGCCAAGGGCGTGACCCCCCCCCCCCCCCCCCCCCCCTTTATTTTCCTCCAGTA